>NC_031976.2:890485-985485 GCF_001858045.2 Oreochromis niloticus | reverse complement strand
GCTGGACAGTTAGGTGCACTGGCTAAATGAGCACCTGATCCACAGTTGTGAAAAGCATGGTGCTCTGCCACTGATTTTGTCTTTGCCTTAAAATGTGTTTCCATTGCAGTAACACCTGTTTCACGCAGTCAGCAGCAAATTCTCTGGTCCTCCATACTGAGGCAGTGTAGAACTACAGCTCTCTTTCTTGCAATATTTTCCACTCGCGTTGATAACTTGCAGGTAGTTTTCATTCATAAAACTCATTCATAGCCACTCCTTAAACAGCACAGCAGGCTCACAAGTGGACTGCATGGTCAGCCATCATCGTTTGTAGAAAGTAACCATAAATGTTGTCTCCATTTTTATAGTGTTTCATGTAAGAAATGTTGGCGTGAGCAGAGTGTAACAACTGATACTTCACCAGTGTTACGTCCCGGAGGGGTCTAGGCGTGCAAGTGAGGGGACCAGTAACAAATGGGTCCGGAAACAGAATGAAAAGGAAAACACACAGTTGTTTCTATGATAATATAGCTTTATTACACATGAAATAGTTCTCTTACAAACAACATTAACTTAAAGAGCCGGCAACGCCGTTTTACCTTTAATGCCAAAAAAAGGAAACACTCGCAGCAACAAAAGACGAGAAAACTACTAAACAAAAAGGAAGGCACTTTCCACACTTCCTGCTTAACTCCTCACCACGAAGAAGAGACACTCTCTGGGCCCACAAGCCCGTCTACTCACTAACCAGAGGGAGGCTGTCTGTCCAAAAACCTAGCACCAAGAAACCATGTAGAGCCACCAAGGGAAAACCACCCTGCTCACAGCTCATCCCCAGTTTAAGTAGCCTCAGTGGTGATTGCTGTCACGGCTCAGGTGGCAAACGAGGCAAATCAAGGGCAGCTGTGTCCTGGGGAGAGAGGAGAGTGAGAGAGACAGAGGGGGTAGGAGTGGCAGGAGAGGAGGAGGCGGGGAGAGCAGGCAAAACACCCCACCCAAACACTCCCACAGCCTCACAGGATGTAACATTCCCCCCCCCTTACATTAAAGCTCTACCAAAGCTTTACAACAACACCTTAACGCGAGCTGCGTGAGAGTGCATCAGCCACTATATTGTCAGTACCTTTTTTGTGTTTGATCACCAGATTGTAATCTTGGGCCAGGAGTGCCCAGCGCATCAGTCGCTGGTTGTGGTTGTACATCCGGTTCAGAAAAACAAGGGGATTGTGATCTGTGAACACTGTCACCGGGGAAGCGCTAGAGCCCACATACACTGCGAAATGCTGCAGAGCTAGAAGCAAAGCTAAGGCTTCTTTCTCTATGGTAGAGTAGTTCAGCTGATGGTATTTGAACTTTGCAGAGAAGTAACAGACTGGATGGCACACACCCTCCTCATCATCCTGCAGTAGAACTGCCCCGGCTCCGGTGGCACTGGCATCGACCTCTAGCTTAAAGGGCCGAGAGAAGTTAGGAGCCGCCAAGACAGGGGTGCTGCACAGGAGGGATTTTGCCGACTCAAAGGCATGCTGGCACTCAGCTGACCATTCAAAAGGCACCTTTGGGCTACACAGTTTGGTTAGTGAAGTCACGACCACAGAAAAGTTTTTACAGAAACACCGGTAATATCCAGTCATTCCTAGGAACCGCCTTAGTTCCCGTCTGGTGGTTGGAATCGGGTAGTCCAGGATTGCCGTAATTTTCGCCTCCACCGGGCGGACCTGTCCAAACCCCACCTGCTTACCTAGGTAAGTGACTGTTGCCTTACCAAACTCACACTTAGCGAGATTGAGGGTCAACGAGGCCTCGGCTAACCGCTGAAACACTGTCCTCAGGAGGGACATATGATCTGCCCACGTGTCTGTGTATAGCACTACATCATCTAGATACACATTGCACTGGGGCACATCTCCCAACATCAACTGCATCAAACGCTGAAAGGTAGCTGGGGCATTTTTCATGCCAAAGGCCATTACTGTGTATTGCATGAAGTGGTCAGGGGTGACAAATGCAGAAATATGTGAAGCTCTGGAAGTGAGAGGCACCTGCCAGTAGCCTTTAAGGAGATCGAGTTTGGTGATGAATTTGGCAGGGCCTATGCTGTCGATGCAGTCTTCCATACGAGGAAGCGGAAACGAGTCAGAGACCGTTACAGCGTTTACTTTCCGATAATCTGTGCAGAAACGGGGTGTGCCATCAGACTTAGGCGTCAGTAGACACGGGGAGCTCCAGGGGCTACAGCTAGGTTGTGCCAAGCCGTTTTCTACTAAGTACTCAACTTCCTTTTTCATCACCTCACGTTTGGCGATGGGGCAGCGGTATGCATGCTGCTTGATTGGGGCTGCGTCACCAACATCAATGTCATGCTCACAAACATTAGTACGGGAGGGTACGTCACTAAAGAGAGACGGATAGGAGCGCAACAAGCCAAGTACATCCTTACACTGGGACGGAGGAAGATGAGACAGGTGGGTCTCGGCCTTAGCTAAAAAAACAGAATTTGACAACCGCCCACATTGCTGTCCCTCAGAAAGGGTACCCAGATCATCATCACCCTTAACTTCTACACTTAGCAGGGTAACAGGGACTGAACCGGGGACAGCCGTCCCAGCGGCGTCTGATGGTTCTGTCATGCTGGTGTCTCTGGTATGGTATGGTTTCAGCATGTTAACATGGCATAGGCGAGTCTTCCTCCTGCGTTCTGGGGTGTTGAGAATGTAGTTGGTGTCAGACACTTTTTTCACTATCACATAAGGGCCTGAGAAACGAGCCATAAGGGCAGAATTAGGCACGGGCAACAACACAAGAACTTTGTCCCCAGGCTGAAACTGTCTTTCCACTGCTTTTTGATCGAATCGTCTTTTCATGTTTGCCTGGGATACACAGAGAGCCTCTTTAGCTAACAAAGCAGCCCGTTGCCACCTGTCCTTGCAAGTTTTCACAAACTCGACCGCATTAGTTTTAGGCACACAACCACTGAGAAAACTCTCCTTCAGCACCTTTAGTGGACCCCGCACATCATGTCCAAACACCAGGGTAGCTGGGCTGAACCCCAAGGACTCCTGCTTCGCATCACGTATAGCGAACAACACAAAAGGGACCCCCTCATCCCAGCTTTTTCCTGTGTCATGGCAATACTTACTCAACATTGCCTTGAGAGTTTGATGCCACCGCTCAAGTGCACCTTGTGACTCCGGGTGATAAGCACTAGACACTGAATGAGAAACCCCAAAGGACTGTAAAGTCCGTTTGAAATCCCTGGACATGAAATTGGTGCCCTGATCTGTCTGCACAGTTTTCGGGAGGCCAAAGGTGGTAAAGAATTTGACTAGTGCTTTGGTAATGTTTGCTGTTGTGATTCTCCGCAGAGGAATTGCCTCGGGAAATCGAGTGGACACACACATTATGGTTAACAGGAATTGATTCCCGGCCCGAGTCTTTGGTAAGGGGCCAACACAGTCTACCAGGATATGCTCAAACGGTTCACCGACAGCAGGGATAGGACGTAGAGGGGCGGGGGGCACCGTCTGGTTTGGTTTACCCACAAGCTGGCAAGTGTGACAGGTGTTACAAAACTGCACTACATCTGCTTTCATTGCCGGCCAAAAGAAATGCTGCAGTATACGGTCGTACGTTTTAGTAACACCCAAATGACCTGACCATGCATGATCATGTGCTAACTGTAGCACATGCCGCCGCAGACTTGTCGGAACCACTATCTGCCGCACTGTACTCCAGTCTTCTCCAGGCCTTGGGGTCCACTTGCGCATCAATAAACCTTCCCAAACGAAAAATGTCTGCTTCTTGCTCCCCTCACCACCCTTATCCTGAGCTGCAGTGGTAAAACACTTAACTAATGAAGGGTCTTCTTTCTGAGCCTTCACAAGTGCTTCGCGGGTAAGCAGAAAAGGAGCTCCAGACTCAGGAGCTGGCTCAACCACACTTTGAGCCGACTCTAAGGCTCCATTATCTCCCTCATCAGTACGGGGCATCACATCCTTCTCTAGAATTGAGCCAATCACTGAATCTGACAAATCAACCCCCCCACCTTGTTGCTGGGCGCGTGAACGAGTCAGAACGCTCACCGGGAACACATCCGGGTGCTGCTGGCTGAGGGCATCTAGCACCGGCTCTATAACAGGATTGTTGGTCACCTCAGGGGTAGGATAAACTTTCCCACCCGCGATATCATTTCCCATTATAAAATCCACCCCATTAATCGGGAAAGACGGCCGCACACCCACTGAAAAGAAACCACTCGCTAGCTCACTCTGTACCCAAATACGATGGAGGGGAGCAGGCACAAAACTCATCCCAACACCTCTCACAATGATGCTAGCGTCACAGTCAGACTTCTCATCAAATTCAAGCACACTGGCTAGCATGAGGGACTGTGAGCCACCGGTATCACGCAGGATGGTCACTTCACGCTTGTCCTCGGGCTTACCAGACAGCGAAACTGTCCCCTTAAAAATGAAGGGCTTAAAACACTCATCCGGGGTCTCAGGGGAGGGGGGCCTACTGCCAGGAGGCATGGTTTTAATCAGCCCGACCCCTTTTGGTTTACGTGAAGGTGAGACCGATTGTTTCCGTTTATAAGCTTCACAATCTGCGATCAAATGGCCAGACTTAAAACAGAAAAAACACTTCCGGTCTGCCTTGGGACGGGACACAAGTACCTCACTCCTCGGGTGCGGTGCAACTGGCATCTCGCTAGCCTTCACTGGGGCATCGCGTCTGTCATACCTGCTGACACTGGTTTTGTGGACGAGCGCGAACTCATCAGCCAATGTCGCCGCCTGCTGTAGTGAGGACACCTTTTGCCCATTAATATATACTGCAATGCGCTCAGCAATGCAGTTCTTAAATTCCTCTATGAGCATTAGTTCCCGGATCGAAGCCAGGTCAGTGGCTTTGCAGGCTGCACACCACCGATCGAAAAGAACTCCTTTTACCCTGGCAAAATCAAGATAAGACTGACCCTGTCCCCTTTTCAACCCCCGGAAACGCTGCCTATAGGCTTCTGGGACCAGCTCGTAAGCCAGCAGGATAGCACTTTTCAGCTTATCATAGTCCAGGCTGTCCTCAGCTGACAGCGAGGAACAAACTTCCTGAGCCTTGCCTGCCAGCTTACATTGGAGCAAAATTGCCCACGAATCCCGTGGCCAGTGCAAAGCTGTGGCTATCCGCTCAAACGAGTCGAAGTAGCTATCAACCTCAGTGTCACGGAACACCGGAACCAGACGACTGTTTTTTCCTACATCAAACGGTGTGTCTGCCTGGCGAATGGAGGCAGTCGGAGGAAGGGAAGCCTGCTGGAGTTCCAGCTGCCGCAACTTAACAGCTGTCTCCGCCTCCACCTCCACCTTTTTCAGTTCCACCTCCCTGGCTCTGGCAAGCTCTGCGTCTAAACGCCTAAGCTCCAACTCCTTCCTTAACTGGAACTCCCTCTCACGTTCCTCCTTTTCCAACTGGAGACGAGCCAGGCGTATACGGAGCTTAGCATCCTGCTTCGAGCCTACACTTGATTCAACGGAGAGGGGTTCAAAGCGAGGCAATGTCATGGGTGGGTCCTCAGGCAGCCCCTGAGCAACAGGTGTAGACACCGACGGACCTACAGCTTGAGCTGGCACCTGCGGAACAGGCTGAGATGCTACACCATGCTCAAGTGGGCTGGCAGACACTGGCAAGGCCACTATCCCTTTTTCCACCAAGCCAGACACAAGAGCAGCTTTCAGCTCAGCCTTACGCAAAGCCGTGGAGACAGAAATGCTATAAAACGACGCCACCGCATGCAAATCCCTCTTCCTACATGCGTCCAGCAGGACAAGCGAAGGGTTTTCCTTAAACACGGCAATATCAAAGGTAGCCATTAGATCCAAAACAAAAACTACCTGAGGCTAACAATAACAACAAAGAAGCACCACCTCCAACACACAAATGAAAAACAGGTGGGAAATATGTGTGGCCACAGGTTAACCAATAAATAAAAATACCACCGACCCTCTCCCCAGACCTACCTACTAAAATCTTAGCCTAGTTAGCTTCGGGAGTGTACCAGGCTCGAGGCAACTTTAAAGGCAAAGCATCAAGTGCACAAAGCACCGACTAGCCTACCCCCGACAGGGAACTAATCCCCACCCGGGATTACTCCGAAAATAAAAAAGGCAAAATAAAAAATGAGTGCCTGAAGGAGGAGCTCACGCTCAGCTAGACACTCCCCTGTGCTAACTGGAGAGAGAGCGCAGCAGATACAATACAACTAAACAAGCCACCGGCAAACAACTCACTAATAATCAATTGCCGTTCCTTCCATTCATATCCCGGACGAGCCCCCACATTGTTACGTCCCCTCCGGAGGGGTCTAGGCGTGCAAGTGAGGGGACCAGTAACAAATGGGTCCGGAAACAGAATGAAAAGGAAAACACACAGTTGTTTCTATGATAATATAGCTTTATTACACATGAAATAGTTCTCTTACAAACAACATTAACTTAAAGAGCCGGCAACGCCGTTTTACCTTTAATGCCAAAAAAACAAAGGAAACACTCGCAGCAACAAAAGACGAGAAAACTACTAAACAAAAAAGGAAGGCACTTTCCACACTTCCTGCTTAACTCCTCACCACGAAGAAGAGACACTCTCTGGGCCCACAAGCCCGTCTACTCACTAACCAGAGGGAGGCTGTCTGTCCAAAAACCTAGCACCAAGAAACCATGTAGAGCCACCAAGGGAAAACCACCCTGCTCACAGCTCATCCCCAGTTTAAGTAGCCTCAGTGGTGATTGCTGTCACGGCTCAGGTGGCAAACGAGGCAAATCAAGGGCAGCTGTGTCCTGGGGAGAGAGGAGAGTGAGAGAGACAGAGGGGGTAGGAGTGGCAGGAGAGGAGGAGGCGGGGAGAGCAGGCAAAACACCCCACCCAAACACTCCCACAGCCTCACAGGATGTAACACCAGTCACACGTCAGAACTCTGTAGTTCATGTCATAAACACAGGGAGCCTCCTGTCCTGCTCAGTCATACGTCCTGTCTGGGTAATTCCTGTATTCAAATACAAAAACAGGATGCAAAAGTCAGCTATCACTAAAAATTCTCACTACATTTGCAGCTTGTCTGTGCTTTTGAAAATAAAAACCTTTGCCTTGTTTGTGGCAGATCATTAAAGTGAAACTCATATTCATTGTGGAATAGTATCAGCAGAGTGATTTACAAACTCATGAGTCTGACAAAATATAGGGAAATGAGAGCTCCTATTTTGCTCCTTTAAGACTATTTTGGGAATAACAGTCATTTTTATTTTAGAGCCCTTTGCACTCAGAGGAAACTGGATTCATTATAACAACAACACTGCTATTGTTACATTCAAAATTATTTGTGCATGAAGATATCCACTTTTCCCAGTGCTTTGACAAAATTGACAATGCAGAAATCACAGCAAAACAAACACCATACATCAAACAGCTAAAAGGTGTCAAAAGAACCGCTTGGATTATTACAGTCTTAGATAAGAGAAATGCATGTTGACACACACACACACACACACACACACACACACACACAGTCTTCCCCACCACTAATCTGTAATCAGACCACTATCCTTGCTGTCAACGGAGAAATTCTCTAATCATCTTAATGCAAAACAGCCTTTTTAGTAAAACTGGGTCATTTTACTTTTACTTTCCGATTGCAAAATACTTTTTTTTAATGCAGTGACTCAAACAACATTTGCCTTGATTGCATTGCAAGTAAAGTAAATTTCTGAAATAGAAAATTAAATCTGGACTATGGTCTTATTATCGAATCTGTTGTGTTCAAATGTTTTTCTGGAACTTGTTTAGGAGACAGCAAAGACAGATTTCAAAGAGAAACCTGCAAAATTTAAAGAACATGTAAGATTTGATTAAATTTGCCCGGGAGTATAAGTGGATTGAAGATTTAAGGAGCAGCAGAGCAAGAATATAATGCTACTGTCTGCTGTGAAGTCCACTGCTGCATGCCTTCACTGGAAAAGGCAGATGGACAGCATAATGGCTTTAAGTGTCACGGCGAGTGAGATGAGCCGTGTAGAAAAGTAAGGAGGATCCAAACCCAGGCAGTCGTGAAGGTGTGAAGGTGATTTATTGAACACGAAATATAGATAGACAAACGGCAAACGGAGAACTAAACTATACTGGGACAACTAAACTACTGAGCACGAACAAGAACATGAACAAGAACATGAACATGAAGGAAGGGAGACGATGGTACATGATAATAACAGCAGGGAGACACACGAGTGAAACATGGTGGACACACAGACAGACCAGCAACTACTAAGACAGAAGACACGACTTAAATACACACAGAGAAACACAGGGAGATTACACACAGGTGGGGGACACAGCTGGGAGTAATTAACGAGACGAGACAAGGGAGGTAAAACTGAACACACTCACATGAGACGCAGACCTTCACAATAAAACAGGAAGCAAGAAATCACTACACAAGACGCAGACTCGACACAGAGAGAGACAGAAAATGACACATGGAACTTGAACTACACATGAAACAACAAATCCTTAAATACGGATAAACAGAAACATGAACCTAATAATAATCTATCATCATCATATCCATCACCACCACCACCACAAGTACTACAAGAGACTGAGAAAACAATCCATAACACCAAGATAACTGAAACACAGATTCCCAACAAAGCACCAGAAACATAAAGAATAATCCATCATTCAAAAATAAACCAAAAGATAACAACTCAAAAAGCTGGGTCGAACTGACCCAGAACCGTGACATTAAGCATATGAAACCGTAAGGACATCTTTAATTCTTAATGTATGATTCATTACAACTATTATTAGAGTAAATATCAGAAATATTTTAATATTTATTGTTATAGATTATGTGACTCCAATCATTTGGGAGGAAAGCAGAGGTGCGACGTTATGCTACATTTTACAGAATTTTCAGGTAGATGCCTGAAAATTCTGTAAAAGTACTTTACTTGAGTAGTTTTTTGGGGAAAAATGTTTCCTTTTACTCCCTACATTTTTAAACCAGTATCTGTACTTTTTACTCCTTACATTTTCAAAACAGGCTGGTTACTTTAATGTTTAACACACTGAGAGGAGTTATTTTTTCAGGGTTCATACACCTTTTTCAAGGTTAAATTCAAACACTTTTTAAGCACTTTCAAGGTCCATTTTCAAGTGTTTCCGGCACATTACGAAAGAAAAAAGGATGCATATTTCACTTTGCATCACCTCAGTAAGACCATGTGAAAATTAAAACAAATCATCACAGGCTGACTTAAACATCTTTGTTCCCCCTTTGTTAAAACATAGAAAAATGCACCACACAAAAATACTGCAAAAGGAAAAGGTCGCTTTATATGCATATAGTTTATTGACTCAAAACACACATTTAACTTAAAAATTAAGATGTGCAAAAGTGAACAAATCAACTTGATATTCATCTCCTGTTGAAAAAGACAGCAACCCCACAAAACAAGACAACTGCACCAAACAGCACAAAATAATGCAGAGCATTAAGTCTTCTCATCAGAAATTGATGCTTCTTTACTATGTAACACAAAAAATAGGAGACAGATGTTTGTTGGGTTTTTTTTTAAGTTGATTCCCAATAAAACTAATTGTAGGATGTTTAACTACACTGCTGTCTGTAGTATTGTTGAAGTCGTAAATGATCACCTTTAAAGTCTTTGTGCTAATACCTGTCTTCTCCAAGACAGGCATGGAGAACAGCACTGACTGGCTGTGAACAGATGACACACTCAGTTCAATTCAATAAATAAGACTTTAAGAATGCACACGCATCGATCTAAAGTCTATTTAGTTCATCAACTGTGATATTATTATGTACAATTATAATGTATGTAAATAAACATGCAGCCTTAGAGCATGAAATATTCATATACAAAAACACGTATGTATTTGTCTACTGTCTCAGTGTCTGATAGTGCCCCACAGGCCTAAGTGTGAGCTTGAAGTCATTTATAATGTTAAGTAGTTTAGGTGCTCACAATAAACAGATTTTGAATGAAAGCCAGGGAACTTCGGTAGAACAAAAAGTGTTTATTCTTTGTGCCCATATATGGATCAGCCATATTACAATTATTTCCACCTAAGGTGTTGCCAAAGGCACCAAGTTAATACTTGAAAAAGCTGCAACAATACACAAAAATATAAACAGTATTGTATTTACGGCTTTGCTTTTAGCCTTTAATCAGAAAGCCTTACGCCTGCTAGTTGTGTATGGGGCTAATGTTTAAAGCCTTCACTGGAGTGAAAAACCTCACATTACTGCTACTGCTACGTAATGTTAGCTAAGTTCACAGCATATGCCATAAATCACCATGCCAATAACTGCTATAATAGCGCTGCCATGCTGCATCACACTCAGTGCATTTCAATCATTTCTCCAGCGAGTTTGATAGCTAGCAAAATCATAATAATAATAATTGTAAAAGTCAGCATGTGTTACGTACACGTACTCGAAAATTATTTACTAGGACTCACCTATCATGTAACTCGAGAGCACCATCTCTGCCATTGTCGTTTTCCATCAAACACTCATTAAAACAGCAACCTCCAGGCATGTTAGTCCGGGAGGGGGGGGGTCACATGCTGAAACAGTAAGGCAGAGGTGCAAGGCAGAGAAATTTTGCTTTTAGACTTTGCAACTCTTTTTATTTCTCTATCTCTATCTTTGTGTGTTATGTATTGCTTTAAGTCATGAAAGTGAGAAGATTAAAATGTTTTGTTTTTTAGACCCACCATCAATCTGAAGCAACTTTAATTGCTGTTGTTTAAGAATGCTTAACCTATATTTATAAAATGTTCATGGTCATGCAAGAAATCATCATTTACTTTCAGTTTCTGAAACTGAGGAGCTATTTAGGAAGATGCACAGAAGATGCAGAAAAAGATAGTACTCTTAGCAATCTTGTGTAAGCTGAATGTTCATTTTTCCCTTTTCACCATGCAGCCCTTCACCCTAGACCCAAACACAGTCAGGATTTTCACTTCCAAAAACAGTTGGAGTGTGCGCATTAAAATCCAGTTCCAGATGATAAGGAAGGGGCTTAAGGAATTAAAATTAGTGTCCTATCCTCCAAAACATGCAGTCTTGCGAGAAGATGAAATAATAACCTGTCTCACTGCAATGTAAAAAAAACCCCAACACTGCTTATGTCTTTTTCCCTGTAGAAGGGAAAATCCCTATTAAAGGCCCCCATTCCAGGAACCATAGGGCGAGAGGCATGGTACACCCTGGACAGGTCCCCAGTCTGTCACAGGGCTAACACATAGACACAAACAACCATTCACACCAATGGACAGTTTAGAATTACCAATTAACCGAACCCCACTAACTGCATGTCTTTGGACTGACTGAAAGAACATACAAACTCCACACAGGAGGGCCCTGGCCTGGAGCTAGAATCAAACTCAGGACCTTCTTGCTGCGAGGCAACAGTCACTAACAATTTTCTTTTTAGGATAAGCAGAAGAGAATGGATGGATGCTCTCGCTTTCTAGTCCCTGTCAGGACTCTTGCTGCAGCATTTTGGATCAGCTAAAGGCTTTTAAGGGAGTTTTTAGGACAACCTGAAAAATAATAAATTACTGTAGTCCAGTCTAGAAGTAATAAATACATGAATTAGATTTTTAGCATCACTCTGAGATAATTTTTACAAAGCTCAGAGATTTAGTGGGTGTTAACCATGGGGTGTTTAGCTAATTCAATTAAATTCAGTTTTAATTATACAGCACAACAATCTTACTTACACTTATACACTTTCTGGTCACATGTCTATGGACTGTGGTATGAAACTGGAGCACCCAGAGAAAACCCACACAGGCACAGGAAGGACATGCAAATTCCACATACAAAGGCCCCACTGCTAATTTGATGTCCTAGAACGTAGCATCTCTTTTAATAGAACATGATCTAGGCATCCATACATTCATCTTCTTCCTCTTATCTGGGGCAGGGCTTGGGGCAGCAGCCTAGGCAGGGAAGCCCAGACCTCCCTAGAGCCGCTGCTCCTTCACATTGAAAGGAGGCAGTTGAGGTGGTTCAAGCTGGCCCGGGAACGCCGTGGTGTTCCCCCAGACAAGCTGGAGGAGGTGGCTGGGGAGCTCTGGGATCTAGGCAGTAGTTTTGATTACTGCAAAATTAAAGTAGCTTCTGTTAGAAGAGAGACATATACAGTGCACATCCTAAAGAGGCTTTTTCAGAAAAAGCAAAGTTAATCTGTAACACTGCTGTTTTGAAATATGTCACCTTCTTTCATTTCATTATTTCTGCAAAGCAAATGTATAGTTAATACATTTGAGCTAAAGCATTCAGGCAGGTGGACGATTAAAAAGTCATAAGAAGGCCTGTTTGAATGCTAAACATGGCTGTGACATTAAGCCTTCTCTCTCCTACGTTATTGTCTACTCCTCTCAAATTCTGAGACGGCAGAGCACAGCTTTGCTGTTGCTGGTTTCTCCTTACACCTTTAATCAAGGACATTGTAGAACAGGCATGAATCTCCGTTATGATGTCCTTTAGAATGCTCAGCATCATCAAAATAATCAGTCAGCTCACACAACCTTCACTTTACTCACCTTTGAGAAAAAACATTTTTCCTGTAGCACCATCCTGTTGCCATGTAACACTCACTTGGTGATTGGAACAATTTCAGAATATAACTTTGGGAGGAAACTGTTCAAAAGCTGAACCTCAGTCATCTGTAGCTAAATGTATCTCTCCTTTTTTTCTACAACACATTTTCTACTCAGTGTTTTGGCGTGCATGCTCTCCGGACTCCCCTTCAGGTCCTGTGGTGAGTTGATGGCAAGCATTCAAGCTGATCACTGAAGGTGAATGACTTTGACTTGCGAGAATCGGATTCTGAAAGCAAAACAAGGAAGAGAGCAGCAATGTTTTATGGGTTATTTGGTTATTTGGAAATTTCTTTGGCAGATTCAAGGTTAGATATCACAGAGAAAACAGATATGGCTCTGGAGTTTGTCCAAAGAAGAAACCGTGCCATCTGGTCACAGCCATCTGACAGTGATTATTATGGAGCTTCTCCTTTATGGGCCTGTGATTCAGAGCAGCTCTGTGTTTTATTCAAAGGGGAGAACAACCTTGAATGCAGTATTTCACATCTGAAAGTGAAAAGGGGTGTATTTATTCAATGAAGAGAAGAAGATTGAGTTCTTCTTACACTGGAGTGAAACTTAAGTTATTCAAAGAGAAAATGATTATATATTGAGTAAAATGCAACAAAAAATATAAAATTATTGTACTATTACATTAAAAGAAATGTGTTCGTTGTGCATTTAATGTATCAGATAGTAATGCTTGTTAAAAATAAACACAGGGAAATAATGAAGAACACACAGTTAGGGTCAGTCCGGCTACTGTTTTGTGAATAGTTCGCACCCGTGAAATTACATGCAGTGCTCAACTCTGACTGCAGCGAGCACTGAACCGGTTCCAACTGGGGCACATGGAAGGTTGGATGAATATGTAAAGATAACTTTACGGCTGATGACTTTGTCCACCTCCTAGTGTCCAATGTAGCATGGTGAGAGTTTGCGAGAGGGTGAACATCCTTAGCTGTGAGCCATACCTTTTTCCCAGGTGAGTAAGTGAGAGCTGGGACTCTCCGTTGGTCTGCATAGTAGCATTGTCGGGTGATGGTCTGAAGGAGTGTCTCCCGTGTCCAATTCAGACTCTGCGGTGGTGGTGCAGGAGCAAGGACACTGCAAGCTTGGCTTCATGTTCAGGGAATAGTGGTGACTGAAAACGTGGTCTCAAAAGGGGAGAGACTGGTAGCAGAAGAGGTGATAGAATTGTGTGCATACTCAGCCTACAGTAGGTAGGTAAGTTGACCAGGTTGATGAGTTTTGCGGAGTGATGCAGCGGAGGGTGAATTTCAACTCTTGATTGAGGGGTTTGACTCTTGGTCTACAGGTGATAACCGGAACTGAAGCTGGGTCTTGCTCCTAGAGCTGAACAGAAAGCTTTCCATTCCTGAGATGAGAATTGTGGACCCTTGTCTGAAACAATTTCCATGGATATGTAACCTGATTACTTGTTCCATCATTATCCTAGCAGTTTATATGGCCGTGGGGAGTTTGTCCAGTGCAATGAAGTGCACAGTCTTAGAAAATCTGTCAATTATAATTAATATAACTGTTTTTCCAGAAGACACACCCCCACCCCTGTATCTGAGGCATCCACCTCAACGATAAATAGCTTAGTGGGGTTTGGATGAATAAGAGCTGGAGCAGTGGTGAACAGATGTTTTAGGGTAGTGAAAGCCATGTTGGTTTCAGGGGCACAGAGAAACGATATATTGGTGGAGGTGAGTCATGGTGCGGCTTAGGTGGCCTGAACTAACAAAGAATAGTTGAGAACACTGACCTTAAATTTTTTCCATTTGAGAAATGTTTTATCACTCATATAAGTGACTGCTTCAGTATTCTTCAGTCACATGGATGAGTCCCACTGATAAACATTGTGTCCAGTTGAACTGAACCAATTTTTTGAGACAAAAGAAAGAGTTGTTAGATGCTGAAATGTGCACTAAAGCTTAGGGAGAGTGAAGGTTCTTGCAATATAGTTGAAACTGATCCCTTTCACCGATTACAGATCGTCCTCCTAACGCCCAAACGCATATTTGTTGTTTGCATTTTTTATTTCTCCTATTTGAGATTAGCTGGATCTTACAAGGATAAAAACTAAGAATCAAGTCATTAAAAAAAATGCTTATACAATACAATACAGTTTTATTTATATAGCACATTTAAAACCAGAGGTGTGTCAAAGTGCTTCACAGAATCAATTAAGTGCAATTACAGATACAAATACAAATATACTGAGAGGTGGTATATGTGGGACAGTACTATATGTGGGAGACATAACTATCCAATATACACCAGGCACCGTAGGCGCACAATACGCACACAGTAGGCACAAGCCAAAGGCTGAAGGTTAAATCATTATAAGCTATAATCAGAGCAAAACGATAAAATACAGTACCATTACAAATGCGGGCTCTAGGAATCCAGAAAGGCTAGGCTAAATAAATAATTTTTTAATCGAGATTTAAAAGCTTGAATTGAATCAGACACGCAAATAGTTTGAGGAAGATTATTCCAGAGGTAGGGTGCAACAAAGGCAAATGCACGGTCACCAGCATTTGGCCTGCTGATCTAAGCGCTCTCCTAGGGGTATAAAAGCTGAGGACATCATTAAGATAGCTGGGCGCGGTATTATTTATGATTTTAAAAGTGAACAATAAGATTTTAAAATCAATGCGATATTTAATGGGGAGCCAGTGCAGGTTGGAAAGAACTGGAGTAACAGACTCAAACCTACCAGTCCCAGTGAAGAGACGCGCAGCAGCATTTTGAACGAGCTGCAGTTTGTGAATAAGGGCAGAATGGAGACCAGTATGAATGGAATTACAATAATCTAATCTGGACGTAACAAAGGCATGAATAAGTTTTTCAAGGTCCTTACGTGGTATGTAGGGCTTGGCCTTAGAGATAAGACGTAATTGATAGAAACTGGATTTAACTACAGAGGAAACATGTTTGTCCAGCTTAAAGGAACTGTCCAAGACAACACCCAGGTTCCTTGCAGTATCAGAAAGAGAGTCAGCAAAGGGCCCAAATATACCAGTTAGTTCAGCCCGAGGGATGGGAGTATCAAAGGTTACAATTCTGTCTTCTTATCATTCAGAATGAGGGAATTGCTCAGCAGCCAGTAACTTCACTCATACAATCAAAGAAGTGTTGCAATGACGACGTGACATCGTCAGCCAGTTCAAAATAGATTTGAATGTCATCCGCATAAAAATGAAAAGAAATATTGTATTTTTCAAAGATTCGGCCCAAGGGTTTCGCACAATATCATACAATTGATTGTCCCAAAAATCAGAACAGAATTGGGGAAAAAGGCTTTTAAATACGCTGCCCCTGCTTCCTGGAATAATCTGCAGAAGGAACTGAAATTATCAGAATTGCTTACCTTGGGAGAGTTTAAGTCTATCTTAAAGGAACGAGAGAACAGCTCTTTTACTCAGTGTGATTGTTTTTAATGTACTCTTAATTTGATCTGTTATTGTATATTTTACACATGTTGGTATGGGATATTGTATTTGTTTTAAATGTTATGGTATGTGACTTTTGTTGCCATGATGCCAGGTCTCTCTTGGAAATGAGATTTTAAATCTCAATGAGATTTTTACCTGAATAAATAAAGGACTAATAATAAAGAGAACAGCATAGGACCCAGTACAGACCCCTGGGGGACACCAGAGGTAACAGGGGCAATGGAGGAGGAGTAGGTACCCATCGTAACAGAAAAGGACCTTTCTGATAGATAGGATTTAAACCAGCTAAGGGCACTGCCCGTGATGCCCACCAGATGCTCAAGCCATATTAAAAGGACATTATGGTCCATCAAATCAAAAGCAGAGGACAAATTGAGCAAAGCTAAGACCACAGGGCACCCTGAGTCAGCGATTGAGAGGAGATCATTACAAACTCTCAGTAATGCAGTTTCCGTGCTATGGCGCGGCTTAAACCCAGACTGAAGCTTTTCCCCGATGTTGTTTGCATCCAAATAAGCTTGAAGTTGGGAATGAACAATCTTCTCTACACTGTAAAATATAACTTGTTGTTTCAACTTAAAAATATCAGGTAAAGGGCTGCCTTAAAATTTTAAGTTAAGTCAAGAAATAGAGTTTGTTCTTGTAACACAACCAAATGTTATGTTGATGAAAAATAACATGTTGTCTAAACTTTTGTCTTAGTTTAGTTGACTGAGATTTGTTAGTCAGTTCAACTGCTTTAATAGTCATTTTTACTTGGGAAAACCCTTTCAGCTACATTAAAATAATCTGTTGTTTAAACTCTTGTCCTAGTTCAGTTGCCTTAGGTTTTTTAGTTAATTCAAATACTGTAGTAGTTCTTTTAACTTAGGAATCTATTTTAGCTTAACTAACATAGCTAAGTTACTGTTAGCTAAGTTGATAGAAATTTATTAATTAACTGAGCTCCTTAAGGTAGCTGTGTGAACTCGTAACCCATCTTAAGTATTTTTTTTAGCTTTCCAACATACATTTCAGCAAAACTACCTGTTAGGTTTATCTTAGATCTCAGGTTTAAATATCTACATTCCTTCAAATTAATTTTCTGTTGTTTACAGAAAAAAATATAAACCCAAAGATTCCATTAAAGTGTATCTGATCATTTCATGCAGAAAATTTGTTTTAAGAACATGACAAGACAATTACTCATGAGCACCCAACATTCAACATTTATTGTGCCATCTTAGTCATCTGAGAAACAGAAAAATCAGTGATGTAGCTCATCAGACTCACAATCCACCAAAACTCATAGGTTGCTCCCTGTGAAACAATAAATGTAAACTTGGTCTTGAGCCCAGTTTGGGTGAAGACAGATTGGGTGATTATTTTGCAATGCTAGCTTGCCAGTTAGAATCTCTGAAACCCAGACCAAATCCAGTGTCAAAGATCTTGTAATAATACATTTGGTGAGGAAAAAGTACACATGTTATCATGTGGCATCTACAGGGAGCAGGGATTTAACCCTTTGAGTTAAAGCTGAAAGTCTGCACTTCAATCACCACTTGATTGTTTCATTTAAAATCCACTGTGGTGCTGTCATTATTAAGTTACTAAAAGAAACAATGCTAACCTTCACAAGTTTTGAGAGTGTGTGAGGGATCTTCCTTGAGAAAATGAGGTCCTCTGTCCTCTTCCTTTGTGTAGAGCTCTGGAGTTAGTTAAAAAGACAACAAAAAAAACTTTTTAAACAGTTTTTATGAAGCATGTAGACAGCTCCAAATTCACAGCTTTTTGCTACATAATTCCATCAATACATGATTATCATTGGAGATATCTGGGTCACTTACACCTGTCTTTCAATGTTTTAATATCTTTTCATTTGAATCAGGCTTATCAGGACATTCAAGTAGAATATCATATCCAACCTACCACCAATATACATAGATTCTGTAAAAGTTACCACACTAAATGTCCAGTTGTGAAATATGATGACAGACTTTACTTATCAGCTTTCTTTCAATGAGTTCATCAACTGAACTGGATAACCTAAAACTTAAACAAATGAGAACATTTCGTAGTTCAAGACATCATCGAAGCATCTTATGAGCCTAGGTAGCCCTCCTATGCCGCTCTTGAATTTGTACAGCTCCACGAACCTCTCCATAATGGTCAAGCACAGCAAAAAGGAACCCTTTCAGGTCAACAGATGTAAGACGGGCAAATTCTGCTTCAACCTGAGCAATAGAAGAAGAGGGGTGGAGAGTACAGGCAGAATAAAAAAAAGATTCTTTGAGACCCAAATTTAAGCAAATGGTCATCTGAGGCCCATTAGAGAAAACACAAACACACAAAAGCAAACAAACTGTAGAGGCTAAGCCTTTGCTTGAAGCCACTGAGGTGGTCATTAACGGGGGGTGATGCGATGTCACTGGTATGTATGAATTAATTAAACAGTCCAATAACTCCAGCACTACTTATCTTGTCCTTTTTGTTCTTTATTCCAATATCATCTTGACATAACAGCGCAGCGGTCACAAACTGTTTGCCTTCTTACAATTAATGATCACCTGACGCCGATTACGTGCGTTTACCTTAAATACCTTTACATGAACAAACCATACCAAACAGAAAAAGGTGACCTCTAGTGGCCACATAAGGTATTAACCCAAAAATGTCTCCTACACAAACAAAAAGATGCACTTTACCTGCCGTTCAGCGAACAAGGAAGTTCAGAGAACAATGAGCTCTTTCTTGAAATCTTTTAAAGTAGAATGATTGTGAAAATGACTTATGTGATGTAAAACTTTAGTAAATGTATGATGTAAAAGAACACTGATTAAAAGGACAAGTAACGATTTCCTTATTCCTCAGATGTTTACCTTGATGAGCAATACTGCTTTAGTCCAACTGCCTCATTAAAGTTACACAACAGGCTTTTTACATTAAAGCCAGCAAGACCATTACATACTCCTTCTGTGACCCCATGATCTCTTAAATTAACCTGTAAGGCTTTTTTAGATCTGAAATACTGTGCAGATTCTGTGTATATGTAGTGGACAGCAATTTACCCAAAAGAGTGCAAAGTTTGCAAGTCCACCTCATTTAAATGACAAAGTCAGATGTGATCATCTAGACCTGTGAAAATAAATTAATGACAAACCTGCAGTTATGGATGTTATTACAACCACAAGAACCTAAACAGTCTGCTCCATTGCTTTTGTTAATGAATCATTTGTTGGTAGCACGTCTGAATATTTAGTTTATGCCACCTGCATGCGATCATCAATAGTGCCATATTACTTCTTAAGAAGTACCCTGACACTACAATCTTTATATCATTTGTTCTACAGAGCTATTAAGTTACAATATAATCTGTGGTGTTTCCAGTATGACAAAATGCACAAATGGTAACTTACCATTTGACTCCACTGACAAAAATATATCCCCAGCATCAAGTTTGGCTTCACAGACCTAAAATAAGTAAAATAAAAATATATGTTATAATTATATTGTTGTCACCATTTTTGCATGTTTGCAAATTTTCTGACATATAAACAATGTTAGTTTTGTTACGACACAGGGAATGCAGTTTAATTAAAAGGTAAATTATGCAAAAACAAAACAAAACAAAACAAAAAAACAGAAACAACAGGGACTTCTGCAGTATACCATGCCAAAAATCAGTGTCTCTTATGCCAATCATTTTATCACTACAGCTCTTTTAGTATGGAAACTCACACAATCTGGTCATATTGATCACAAGACTTCAAAAATAAGTCAAAATGGAGCTGTTGTTAAGCATAAAGCATTTCAGGTAAACAAATAACTGCACAATATAATTAGTGCAAGAAATAAACACACTGGAGGACTATCTGACAAAAACCTGGTTTGTAGACTATATTTTGTCTCAGTCCTCAGTGCACTCTTACAGCTTTGCATGCAGCAGTTAATAACAACTTAAGTGATTACATAGGGGTAAACAGATGACAACAAGCATCGGAGTCCTGCCAAAAAGTTCTTTTTGAACCCAGTCAGTTATTGGAAATATTGCCAAAATGAACTTCCACCAAAATACAACAGCCTGTGAACTTGAAAGAAATTTACAAGTACAGAGACAATATGAAATAAGCTTTATTAATTAGCTGAGTTAGCTTGCTAATATCACAACAGTGGTTGAGTGCACAACCTTAAAGCTAGCGGCACAATACTTGTGATTTGGTCAGTGCCACATTAAACCCATAAAAAAGGCCATATGTCAGTTTATTAGGTTACATTTGGTCATGACACACAAGCTGGACCTTGTCGGCTAAAGTTACATTAGCTAAAGCAAACATTTCGGTAAAAGAGAAAAACACACATCATGCCATAAATTCAAAACATGTTCCAACTTTTGTAGCTCTCTTTCCTTATAGTTATAACCAATGTTACTCACCTTGAAAGCATATTCCAAAGAAGACGATTAGAAAACGTCCAAGTAAAGTGAGCATGTCGTTAACCGCCAATTCCCCATGATGCACCTCGGTAGCAGTCACGTGAGGCAGTTTTGAATCCTGCTGTGCTCAACTTACCCGCATTGTCAAGTTCACATAAGTTGCTGATTTAGATGGACATGAGTTTTTCAAGTTAGCTTTTTTTGGTGTAATTGGGACGTTTTTAACTTGTAATTCTATGTTATAACAACAACTTCAGTCATCTATCGTCAAACTGATATAGAATAATATGTTACAATAACAAAGATCTAGAATTACATTTTACAGTGTAGGATTTTAGACAGAAACGGGAGTTTGGAAATTGGTCTAAAGTTAGCGAGTTCATTATGATCGATGGAGCTCTTTTTGAGTATAGGATGCACTACAGCGTGTTTAAGGCAGCTGGAACGCAGCCCGACAACAATGACAGATTCAGTAATGATAAGATATAAGGCCCAACAAGGTTAAATCCATCTTTAATAATGCAAGATGGAAGGATGTCATGAACAGTGTCTGAGTTTTTTAGGTGGTCAATTAATCCCTTAAGAGTAGGGAGTGAAACTGGATCAAACTGATCAAGGTCAGTGGAGCAACGCAAAGCAGGGGCCTGAGTCATCACAGGGGATGGTGAGACTCTTAGAGATAAAATTCTGCCTGTAAAATGATTTAAAAATCGTTCACAAAGTGCCAAGAAAGCCAATGTAGGTGTTTCAGGACAGGGATTAACCAATGAGTTAAAAGTTTTAAATAAAATACATGGGATGTGGCTGTTATCCGTAATGACAGCCTACAGATGGTGTAGTATCATCAATGTCAGGAAGAACAGATTTGGAGAAAGCAGCTGAAAATTTAGCCACAGACCCAGGATTGATTATCCGCACAAGACATCGAGGACCCTCAAAGGATCCATTTTGCATAACTCAGCATCAAAGATGACTGGGAAGTGGTTGGAGATTCCAATGTTGCTAATGTCCCTGATACAAATGTCCAGACCATACGAAAGAATCAAATCAAGAGTATGTCGTTTGAAGTGGGTAGGTGCCCACTGGATCAGATTAAAGGAGTCAGCTAAGGCTAGGAAATCCTTGGCAAACACACCATCTTTACAACAAATGTGAATGTTAAAATCGCCAGTGATAAGAACACGATCATAACTTAGATAAAGAGATGCTAAGAGGTCAGCAAAGTCATTAATAAAAGTCTTATTACATTTTGGGGGACGGTAGATAACAACACAGAGAGTCAGGGAGGGACCAGCAGGTTCCAGCTAGCTTCGAAGCTAGGGAACATACGGGAGGGCAGGTGTCGTACTCGGGGTTTATTCCTAAAGATCTCTGCCAGTCCTCCATCCCTGCCCGAATGTCTCGGTGAGCTAAAAAACGCACAATTCGGAGGGAGGAGCTCTGTAAAAGGAAGAGACTCACCGGGACGATTCCAAGTTTCCGTCATGAATAGTAAATCCAGTCCTGTAGCGGTAAAGAAATCGTTCACAATAAAAGTCTTATTTGTCAGTGACCTAACATTTAATAACGCCATTGAGTCACAGCTGGATGCAGAGCCACCCGAATAGCATATAAGCAGAAGGGTAAAAAGCAGCACAGAGCAGTGGAGACGGCCTGCCGAACACACTGGCGCCATATTGCCTCTGATGAGCATTTTATGAGGACATATGACATATGAGGACAATGGTTTTATTTTACAACATATTTTATTTTACAACATAACATAAAGTTTCCATATTTTAACAAAATTTAAAACATTTTATTGAGCAGAATGAAGGTGCAGAAAAGCCTAAATGTAATATCCCCATAATAAGATACATGGTCTCTGTAATGATCCGTGTTTATTATATCCATTGAATTCAAGAAATGAATCTACATAAATGATTTTTGTTATTTTCCCAGGGTTTACATTTTTCCAACACCGTTCTTTGGCCACATTCCTTTCCGTCATCACTTTCATTTATCTTTTCTACACTTTCCAATCCTTCCCCCCTTTTTTTCATCTGCCTCAACTGTGATCAGCGCTTCCTCTATTGGATTTTTGCATACTAAGGACACTGTGTTTATAATATACACATTGCCTCTCTAAAACAGTTACAATATTATTATTAATGATTTTAATGTCCATGTAGGGAGTGTGTTTGTTTTATGTCCTATTTGTCACAGTCCTGCTGTGTCGATCTGTCCATCCTCTTCCATTGTCCTGTAACATAGAGGGTAAATGAGGATAATAGAAATAGGACCAAAGCAAGTACTAGGTATTCAAGCAGATAGCTGTCACTGATACATAGGAGAAGCAGCAGATACAGAACAAACAAGGAATTAAATAAGCATAAAAGTGCATAATGCAAAAACACGTGTGAAATGTTAACTAGAGGGAAGAGCAAGATTGAGTAAGTGGGTCTTTAGTCGTGATTTAAACAGTGCAATAGAATCAGAGGGGTGGATAGCGAGAGGGAGGTTATTCCACAGTACTGGGGCAGCCAGAGCAAACGCACGGTCACCCCAAGACTTCAGCCGAGATCTAGGTTGCCTCAGAAGTAGTTGAGTAGCAGATCTAAGTGTTCTAGCAGGAATATGTGGCCTGAGAAGTTCACTAAGATAACTCGGCGCTAATTTATTAATAGTTTTGAATGTAAGGAGTAATATTTTAAATTGAATATGGTAATTTATGGGCAGCCAATGCAAGCCAGCTAGAACAGGAGTAATAGAGCAGAATTTCCTGGTACCAGTCAGGAGGCGGGCCGCCGCATTTTGGACTGTTTGCAGTTTAAGGAGAAGAGAAGAGGGAAGACCGTAGTATAGGGAATTACAATAATCCAACCTGGAGGTCACAAAAGCGTGAATAAGCTTCTCCAGGTCCTCATGTGGAACATAATGCCTAGCCTTAGAAATAAGGCGTAGTTGGTGGAACCTAGATCTCACTACAGCAGACACTTGCTTATCGAGTTTGAGCGAGCTATCCAGCAGTACACCCAAGTTACTGACATAATCACAGGAAGAGCTAGCAAAGGGACCCAGAGCAGCAAGTTGGACATGAGGGATTTTACTGTCGAACACCACAATCTCAGTCTTCTTATCGTTTAAAAATCACAATTCATAGTTTTATATGTGAATTACATGATGTTAAATTACTATTAAACAAATGATTGACTAAGTATTTTAGTCTTTAGTTTACTTCAGCCATATTCCATATAAATCAGGTATCATACAAAAATAAAAACAGCTTCAAACACAGTCATGACAATAAAGAATATGACTTTAAGGACTTAACAACATTACTTCAGTTATAGTTAGGGATGGGTATTGATAAGATTTTCACGATTCCGATTCCATTTTCGATTCTGTTTAACGATTCGATTCTTTATCGATTCTCTTATCGATTCTTTTTAAAAAAGGAGAACACTAAGGTCGATTAGCTTAGAACTGTTTTATATCTTCTCTTTGAACAAGACAGAAATTTAGGAGTAACACGGCCTTACAAACCCAACAGTGAGATCTTAAGAGATCCACAGCCTACGGCTCTTCAATGGGGTGTCACAGGGTCCCCGGGGAAAATTGTAAATGTAAAATAATAAAATAAATATTCTTCTGTAGCAATAACAAAGTATAACATAAATTATTCTGTAGCAATTACACAAGAATATCCAGTAATGTCCCTGCCTACAATTAAACACATTCACTTACCATCTGCTGTGGCAAATGGCTGCAAGGTTTTGACCACAAACTTAGTCACTGCTCGGTGACATTCGGGCCTGAAAAGAGACGCTACCGGTAGACTGCAGCGACAACTGCCAGCGAGCGCCAGCCAGACTCTGTCTGTCTGTCTCATCATGGTCACCTAAATGCACAGTAATGGCAGGTTTTGTAATAAAGCAGATCGCGCTAACATAATATGCACTGTTAGTTGATTATTTACCTGCCGCATTAACGGGAGAGGACGTGCAAACGTTACCGCTGCTGCTGGGTTGAGATTCACGAGTCCGGAGCGGAATTAAAGACATTCATTTAAGTTCATCGCGTGTTTTGTGAGCAAATGCTTTTGCATATTCGTAGTGTTTCCTCCCTTAATGAAATATCTACTTTGCAAGTATTGCAAGTTGCCCTGTTGTCATCCGTTCTCGTAAAGTATAAACAAACTTTTAAGTGTTTGAGCCGCTTAGGCGCTGTGTTTCCTGCCAGGTACGCTCCGATGCTCCGCAACGTGGTGACGTCATTCGGGGCGACTGGAATCGATAAGGGAATCGTTTGCAAAAATGGCAAACAATTCAAAGGAATTGAAACAGTGGGAACCGGTTCTCAACAAGAATCGGTTTTCGATACCCATCCCTAGTTATAGTGCACCAACATCTCTGATACATTAGCACTAAGGGAACACTGAACGACCTGCTGGTTTTTGTCCATAAAACTACTCATCTAAGATTACCACAAAGTAAAAGATCTCTCAGCAACATTATGCAACATTTTAGGCACTATTGCCCCGATCAGCTCAGTGAGCTGTTTATTCTAAACATGAACTACTGTTACAGCAACAGACATGGACACAACAACTCAATGTCCACTATGTGAAGCAGCCAAACACATGCCTTCTCCTCTCGGTAATCTATAGCACCAAATCATCAGTCAGTGACCTGTGACCTCGCCTCTTCACCTCTGAGCTACAACATGGCAGAGCTGCCTCTGTCACCTGATAAATAACAGTGAGACATTCCAAATACATGCAGTCACACATGTGCTTCAAATACAGCAATGAACCACCAAGTCATCATCCAATTTCACCTGTGACCTTGTGTCACCATTACTCTCTGAGCTTTGTGTTGGTTCTTCTGTCACCTGACAAACAGGACATACATGACAATAAGAATAAAATGTGGAGCTGCTGCAGTGTTTCTGTCGATGTGTGCAGATCTTGACTCATCAGTAATGTTTGTAGGGTGAGTGCACTTTTAAAACAATTTGTGCAAACTGCACTACAAGGTGGAATATTTGCAAAATCATGACTACCTCATGATATATTGTCTCAAAAATTAACCCTATGAATATGTCAGTGCCATTAGGATGAAATTATTGTGTCACCAACATTTTAACGTTAGACATATAATTTTAACAGCCTCTGTAAACTAATATCCTGGCTTGCTCGAGGCTCCGTTTTCTCTGACAGTTTCAATCAAAATTAGAAATGCTACTCTGAGACTGAGATAACTAATAGTGCTGCCTGTTGTTCAGTTAGTTTCCAAAACACGTTATTCATGGTTACATACAATTTTAGACTGCTGTGGGCCAAAGCCTAGCATAGCCTGTAACGTTATTATGACGGACACATTTTATGAGTGAACTTGACTTTAAGTGACTTACACGTTTCTTTGAAAAATACTTTCTTATATCCAGGTTCTTCCTTTGTGCTGCCATCCTCCTCTCCTCCTTGCAGGTCCTTGCAGCGCAGGCTTGCCACTGCTAAAATTAAACAGAGCTCCCTGAAAGGCACAGCCAATCACATTGGCCATATTTGTGTGTGTTAGGGTCCTCAAAGCAGGCGTAGAACCATTTGAGACCCTCAGGCAGAGGAGGGTCCCTGGGGCATTGTGCATCCCTGGTTTTGTAGTCAGTGATGCACTTGATACCCCTCCACATACTGCGTGGGTACTGGGAAGAAAGATGACCCTGAATCTTCCGTGTGTATGTGGCTTTGGCTCTCTTTTTTTTTTTTTTTTTTGGCTCTCTTGACGCCTGCAGTCAGTTCTCTCCTCGCCCTCCTGAGTCTCTGTGCATCACCAGACCTGAAGGCGGCGTCCCTGGCCTTCAGCAGGACACAGACTCCTGCATTCAGGCAGGGTTTCTGGTTTGGATAGCACATCACAGACTCGGTGGTGGTAACATCCTCCGCACACTTACTAATGTAGCCGAGGACAGCAGATGTATAGTCCTCCAGCTTGTCCTTAAACACCGCAGCATCCCTGAAGACCTGCCAGGCTGCGCATTCAAAGCAGTCCTGCAGTTCAGAGTCTCCGTCATTGGGCCACACCGTTTTCTGTGTGGGTTTGGAGTGTTGTAGTGGGGGATGGTAGGCAGGGACCAGCATAATGCAGATGTGGTCAGAGAGGCCGAGGTGGGGGCGGGGTACTGCTCTGTATGTGTCTCGCATATTGGTGTATACACGGTCCAGCATGTTATTTCCCCGTGTCGGTATGGTGACATGCTGGTGAAACCTTGGCAAGATGTCTGTCAGGTTTACATGGTTAAAATCCCGAGCCACTACGTAAAAAGCTTCCGGGTGCTTATTCTGAAGCGAGCTGATGTTGTTGTGTAGCTCCTTGAGTACGTTGTTAGCATTAGCGTGCGGTGCTATGTAGGCTGCTATGACAAACATCAACAAAAACTGACGAGGTGAATAGAATGGGCAACATTTCACAGTCATAAGTTCCACATCCTCGGAACAGTGGCTGTTTATCACCACACAGTTCATGCACCAACCTTTGTTTATGTAGACACATAAGCCGCCTCCGCGAGCTTTCCCCGACAGCATATTCCGGTCGGCCCGGAAGAGCTGCCAGCCGTAGATCTGGAAAGCTGAGTTCGGCATGTTGTCTTTTAGCCATGTTTCTGTGAGACACAGTATGGAACAGTTCCTCATCTCCTCCGAAACACTCATTCTTATTCGCAGAAGGTCCAGCTTGTTGTCTAGAGAGCGGACATTGGCCAGGAACAGGGACGGAATCGGCGGTCTCCTAGCATTAGCCTTTAGCCTCTCCAACACACCATCGTGCTTTCCCCTCTTCTGCCTCCGCTCACAGCGCTTCCTCTTGCCCGTTATCCGCTGCACTCTGCTCCTCCAAGACCGTAGCAGCTGCAGTCTGCCTAGCATAGTTCTGAGTCTGTGGTCTGTAGTTGTTGTACTGTGCCTTAAGCTCAAAAGTTCTGTACGATTATATGCCGCACGCTTACAGCGGGCAAAGTCAGAACCAGTATTACAAACATAAAAACATTAGAATAGACTTCTCCGGGAGCGTGAGTAGCCGCTGTTCTACTGTGCGCCTCCATGTTTAAAAGAGTCGACTATTTAGGAAAAACAGAGAAAAATATCATTTGCATAATAATTTGGAACACGGTGTAGCAATAGATGGATAGATGGATAGATATGGATGAAGGGGATGAAGACTGCTCCTGCGGGCTGTCTATCCTCCAAGCTCGGGTACTCTACCAGAGGCCTGGGAGCTTGAGGGTCCTGCGCAGTATCTTAGCTGTTCCCAGGACTGCGCTCTTCTGGACAGAGATCTCCGATGTTGTTCCCAGGATCTGCTGGAGCCACTCGCCTAGCTTGGGAGTCACCGCACCTAGTGCTCCGATTACCACGGGGACCACCATTACCTTCACCCTCCACATTTTCTTGAGCTCTTCTCTGAGCCCTTGGTATTTCTCCAGCTTCTCGTGTTCCTTCTTCCTGATATTGCTGTCATTCGGAACTGCTACATCGATCACTACGGCCGTCTTCTCCTGTTTGTCTACCACCACTATGTCCGGTTGGTTAGCCACCACCATTTTGTCCGTCTGTATCTGGAAGTCCCACAGGATCTTAGCTCGGTCATTCTCCACCACCCTTGGGGGCGTCTCCCATTTTGACCTCGGGACTTCCAGGCCGTATTTGGCACAGATGTTGGTTATAGCGTTCCATGTATGCCCTGCCTGCTAGCATCTTACACCCTGCTGTTATGTGCTGGATTGTCTCAGGGGCATCTGTTTAGGTAAAATATATATTCTTAGTGCTTATTTGCTGTTTATATTGTTTTAGGTAGGCCAGTAGATTGGGAAAGTCAGAAAGTGTCTGAAAGGTCACAAAGTACTGTGTAAGAAAGGAAACTGTGCAGAAGGAGACGTTTTCTGCAGAGCTGCAGGGTGCAGGATGTAGACAGGAAGTGAAACTAGGCAGAGTGGACTTCAGAGTTGGTTTGATCGAAACTATGTATGACGTGGCAGCTAGGCTGAAGACATTTTTTGCAGCTATAGGGCAGACATGTAGTATTGAAACAGATCAAGTGACGGTTTAGTAGGGGAGGAGCAAACAGAATTATAACATAGGGATATGCTTGTAATGCTTCAGATCTGCGGAGGGTTTAGCCTGTGCACATCCCTTTCCGTAAAGTAATGATTGAATAAAATAATTATAATACTTTGACCAACTGAGTCGTGTTTTCTCTGTCCAGTAAAGAATAAAAGAACCGGATTTGATACATCTTACATTTTTACTGCACCTGGGGTCTTGCCTGGTGTGATAGACCCCAGCCTCTATGGATCTTGTACTCAGAGCTTGTTCCTGTGCTGCCATGATTAGTGCCTCCGTGCTGTCTTTCAGTCCAGCTTTGTCCAGCCACTGGTATGATTTCTGGATATCAGCCACCTCCTCTATCTGCCGGTGGTACATACCGAACAGGGGCCTGTCCTTCCATGATGGTGCCTCCTCTTCCTCCTCATTCTTGGGTTTCTGCTGCCTGAGGTATTCACTGAGCATGTGGTCGGTTGGGGCCATCTTACTGATGTGTTTGTGGATGTTTGTTGTCTCATCCTGGACTGTGGTACTGACACTCACCAGTCCCCGGCCTCCTTCCTTCTGCTTAGCATACTGCCTCAGGGTGCTGGACTTGGGGTGAAACCCTCCATGCATGGTCAGGAGCTTCCTTGTATTGATGTCAGTGGCTTCTACCTCCTCCTTTGGCCAGCTTATTATCCCAGCAGGGTACCTGATCACGGGCAGGGTGTAGGTGTTAAACGCATGGATCTTGTTCTTACCGTTCAGCTGACTCCTCAGGACTTGCCTGACTCTCTGCAGGTACTTGGTGGTTGCAGCTTTTCTAGCTGCCTCTTCATGGTTCCCATTCGCTTGCGGGATCCCCAGGTACTTGTAGCTGTCCTCTATGTCTGCAATGTTGCCTTCTGGTAGTTCGATCCCCTCAGTTCTGACTACCTTCCCTTTCTATGTTATCATCCGACTACACTTCTCCAGTCCGAATAACATTCTGATATTGCTCTATATCCTGGTCATGTGGATCAATGAATCGATGTCTCGTTCACTCTTGGCATACAGTTTGATGTCATCCATGTACAGGAAGTGGCTGACAACCGCTCCATTTCGTAGTTGGTATCTGTAGCCAGTCTTGTCAGTGATCTCACTGAGGGGGTTCAGGCCTATGCAGAACAGCAGTGGGGACAGAGCATCTCCTTGGTAGATCCCGCACTTGATGGTGAGTTGTGCTATGGGCTTGAAGTTGGCCACTAGTGTTGTCTGCTACATCCCCATTGAGTTCCTGATGAAGGTTCTTAGGGTGCTGTTTATCTTGTATGTGTCATGCGTGATCTACCTGCCTCCTTTAATGATCTGATGTCCCTGTGCATTAAGGTTGATGAACGGCTGCGGGCTCGCTGGTCGCAGCGGAACTACAACTCCCATGAGTCTGTGGGACTCTCGGGTGCCGGCGCCATAGCTGAATCGGGCTCCTCCTGGGCGCACGAGGGCGCGGATGGAGAGGAACCCATGCGGTTAGGCAGCTCCCACCTCACAGCTGCGGAGCGTCAGAGCAGAATTTCGGCCGGTGAGTGCCTCTATTGCAGCGGTAAGGGACATGTCGTAGCCACCTGCCCATCGTGAGCAAAATGGCACGCCCTCCAGTGATGGTAGCAGTACTGGTGGGCAAGCTAAGCCAAGAAGAAGCTCCTCCCCGTTTAACGCTACCAGCTAAAATCCCTATTGGCTCTGAAAATCACTCCCTACCAGTCTTAATCGACTCTGGAGCAGAACAAAACTTTATTGACTTTCAGTTAGCCCATCAACTCGGGTTACAATTGGATCCCCTGCCTCATGCACTGCACGTTACGGCCCTGTCAGGTCAACGCCTTCCAGACATCACACTTGTCACCGAACCAGTAGGACTCACCCTCTCCGGCAATCATTCAGAGGAGATCTGTTTTCTGGTGTTTAAAGCTACTCGGACCCCACTAGTTCTCGGCCACCACTGGCTGCCACAGCACAACCCTCACATCAATTGGCTTAAGGGATGCATCACTGGGTGGGGGGAGGAATGCCACATGACCTGCCTTAAGACAAGGGAATTACTCAGGAACCATTCTTTGACCTCACACATGCATTCTCGAAAGTAATGCAGAGACACAGCAAGGTCGTCAGTAAGTTCAAAATAGATCTGTATGTCGTTGGAGTAACAGTGAAAGGCGATACTGTTGTGTGCTAGTTTTCACTGAGACATGGCTTAATGATAACATTCCGGACTCGGCCATACAACTGGAGCAGCTAGCATGCTACAGAGCCGACAGGGCTCTCGTAGACGGAGGCAAGACCCGAGGTGGCGGGGTCTGTGTTTACATCCGTGACGAGTGGTGTCGTGATGCCACTGTAGTACGCAAGCACTGCTCATCACTGGCGGAGTTCATGATCGTGAAGTGTCGCCCTTTCTATTTGCCCAGGGAGATAAGTTCGATCTTGTTGGTCGCTACTTATATACCTCCATCTAGCAACAACAGCGATAGAAATGTGGCGCTGAACGAACTGTATCAGGCCATCAGCGAGCAACAAACAGCACACCCAGACGGTTTCATCATCCTCGCAGGAGACTTTAATCATGCTGATCTTAAAACTGTTCTCCCAAAGTTTCATCAGCATGTACATTTTCCAACAAGGGGAGACAACACATTGGACCTGGTCTACACACAGGAAAAAGGAGCATACAAAGCCATCCCCCTCCCCCACATCGGCACCTCTGATCACCTCACTGTTATGCTAATGCCAGCATACAGACAGAGAGTGAAGGTCATCAAACCTGTTATGAAAGAGGTAAGAGTGTGGCCACAGGAGGCCACCTCTGTTCTTCAAGACTGCTTTGGGTCAACTGATTGGGACATATTCAAGGAGCAGCCACCTACAATAACATCATAGACATCGAGGAGTACACAGACACGGTGAGCTCATACATCACCAAATGCATTGATGATGTCACACAAATGAAAAGCATCACAACTCGAGCCAACCGGAAGCCATGGCTAACAGGAGATGTCCACAGGCTGCTGAAGGCCAGAGACAAGGCCTTCAGAGCTGGGGATGAAATAGGCCTGAGAACAGCGAGAGCCAACCTGTCCCGTGGCATCAGGAAAGCGAAACAGGACTACACACACAAGATAACCTCCCACTTCAATGATAGCAAGGACGCACGAAGCCTATGGCAAGGCATGCAGGCTATTACAGACTACAAGCCTGCAGCGTGTAGCTGTGAGAGCGACACCACTCTGCTCAACAACCTGAATAGCTTCTTTGCACGATTTGAAGCACAGAACAACACACGCCCACAGAAAACACCACCACCTCCACACGACCAGCCTCTGTGTCTGTCTGCTGCCAGCGTGAAGAGGACACTCATCACCATCAACGCCCGGAAAGCAGCGGGTCCAGATAACATCCCTGGTAGTGTGCTGAAAGACTGCGCAGAGGAGCTGAAGGATGTCTTCACAGACATCTTTAACACCTCCCTGAGGCAAGCCACTGTCCCATCATGCTTCAAGACTGCCACCATCATACCTGTGCCAAAGAAACCATCCCCAGCCTGTTTCAACGACTACCGCCCCGTGGCACTGACACCCATCATTATGAAGTGCTTTGAACGACTAGTCATGTCACACATCAAATCCACCCTGCCTCCCACCCTGGACCCATACCAGTTCGCATACAGAGCGAAACGATCCACAGAGGATGCAATCTGCTCTGCCCTCCACCCAGCCCTAACTCATCTGGACAAGAAAGACTCATATGTGAGAATGCTGTTCATAGACTTCAGCTCAGCATTCAACACCATAATACCACAACAACTCATCTGTAAACTGGACAGACTGGGCCTCAGCACCTCCCTCTGCAACTGGCTGCTGGATTTCCTCAGCCAGAGGCCTCAAGCGGTGCGTGTGGGCAACAAGGTCTCAAACAGCATCACCCTGAGCACGGGGGCTCCACAAGGCTGTGTGCTCAGTCCTCTGCTCTTCACCCTGCTGACACATGACTGCACAACAACCTACAGCTCCAACCACCTTGTGAAGTTTGCGGACGATACAACGCTGGTGGGGCTCATCACCAAGGGCGATGAGACTCACTACAGGAAAGAGGTTGAGCTCCTGACCACGTGGTGCAGAGACAACAACCTCCTGCTAAATGTTAGCAAGACCAAGGAGGTTATTGTCAACTTCCAGAGAGGCCACACCTGTCGGGAGACAGACACTATCTCTACTTTCAAGATTAGGCTTAAAACTTTCCTTTTTGCTAAAGCATATAGTTAGGGCTGGACCAGGTGACCCTGAATCCTCCCTTAGTTATGCTGCAATAGACGTAGGCTGCCGGGGATTCCCATGATGCATTGAGTTTTTCCCTTCCAGTCACCTTTCTCACTCACTATGTGCTAATAGACCTCTCTGCATCGAATCATATCTGTTATTAATCTCTGTCTCTCTTCCACAGCATGTCTTTCATCCTGTGTTCCTTCTTTCACCCCAACCGGTCGCAGCAGATGGCCGCCCCTCCCTGAGCCTGGTTCTGCCGGAGGTTTCTTCCTGTTAAAAGGGAGTTTTTCCTTCCCACTGTCGCCAAAGTGCTTGCTCATAGGGGGTCATATGATTGTTGGGTTTTTCTCTGTATTTATTATTGTGCTATCTACTGTACAATATAAAGCGCCTTGAGGCGACTTTTGTTGTGATTTGGCGCTATATAAATAAAATTGAATTGAATTGAATTGAATTGTCACCCCCCATTGACCATCGACGGCGCAGCGGTGGAGAGGGTGAGCAGCACCAAGTTCCTGGGGGTGCACATCAGTGAGGACCTCTCCTGGACCACCAACACAGCATCACTGGCCAAGAAAGCACAACAGCGCCTCTACTTCCTGCGCAAACTCAAGCGGGAGAGTGCTCCACCACCCATCCTGACCACATTCTACAGAGGAACCATTGAAAGCATCCTTTCCAGCTGCATCACTGTGTGGGGCGGTAGCTGCACTGACTATAACAGGAAAGCTCTACAACGCATTGTGAGAACAGCTGAGAGGATAGTTGGTGTACCACTCCCCTCCCTGCAGGACATCTACACCACCCGCCTCACCCGCAAAGCCATCACAATTGTCAACGATGCAACCCACCCCGCGCACTGTCTGTTCAGCCTCCTGCCCTCTGGAAAGAGATACAGAAGTCTCCGCTCCCGCACTACCAGGCTCACCAACAGCTTCAACCACCAGGCTGTGAGACTGCTGAACTCTCTCCCCTCACGGCTCCCAGCCAGCAGAACCACCAGACTGGCAGGAGTATAGGAAGACAGACTGGACTCTACCCCCCCCCACCCACGCACACTCCCCAACAAGGAAACACTCTCTGAACCAAGAACTGAAAAACACTCCTGACTGGAAACAACTACCTCTGCATTGCAATTGCACACACCTGCTGCTATATATTTTTAGTATTTTTTTAGCACTATTTATATTATTTATATTACTACTACTGCTGCTACAGTCTTATGCTGCACTAAAACAAAAACCCTTACCAACCACAACCTGGGACTACCTCAAGTAGACTAGTATACTACTTTCCAGGGCACACTGTCGGAACACTTTATCATATGTTAGGTCTTGTCTTGTTATATCCTGTATGTTACCTAAATATAATGCCTTAAGTCTACCTGCACTTTTTTTTATTTTATATTACGTTATTGTTAGGACTGTTTTTGTTGTGCATCTGCACTTTATTGTTGTCAATGTTTACGCATGGGACAGTGTGAAACGTAATTTCAATTCCTTTGTATGGCAAGTACATTTGAAGAAATTGACAAATAAAATTGACTTTGACTTTGACATTGTATTATTTTTTTTTTAATTGCGCCTAGAGGGAGCAAATACAATGAGAAAAGAATAGGGCCTAAAACTGATCCTTGAGGCACACCGCAACAGACCGGTGCAGAGGAAGAGGAGAAGGTGCCCAAATTAACCGAAAAGGACCTGTCAGCGAGGTATGATTTAAACTAGTCAAGGGCAGTGCCTCTAATACCCACAGTGTGCTCAAGTCTTAATAATAAGATGTTATGGTGCACCATATCAAAAGTCGAAGAGATGTCCAGTAAAACCAGTATCAGTAATTACAAGAATATCATTAAGAACTCTAACAAACGCCGTTTCAGTGCTATGGAATGGCTTAAAAGCAGATTGAAATTTCTCAGCAATATCGTTAGTGTCCAAGTACACCTGGAGCTGGGAGAGAACTAGTCTAAGACATGTTTTTAATCCTCCACTCTGTGAACAATTTTAAGCATTGTTCTTGTTCGTGTGCTCTTTTTCCACAAGGTCCCCAAAACGACACAAACTCTGTCTTTGTGCATGACCTCTCGATATGTTGAGTCAGGTTCTCTCCCCTTTGACAGGCATTGGCCTCCTCTCCGGTCTGTCTCTCAGCTAACTGACTGACGTCTGGGGACTAATAGGTTAGCCTGGAAAACTGTGCCTCTGTTTGGTCATATGTGTCTGCAAGAGTCTCCCAGGCTGTGATTTCTGTCTGTGATGCCACCACAATGCACTCGCGCTGACTCTGGGTAAACAACTGTCAGATTCACGTTAACTGCAGCGGAGTTAAACAGCGATGAAATGTAGAGTCAGAGGCACTGCTAAGGTGAAATTAATATCAGGCACAACTGCGACTAAAGAAAATTCATCTTCATTACCTCTCCTTACATCCTGTTTGCTAGAATAGTAGTTCCTGCTTTCAAAATAAAATGTGTTACTGTATTATTCTACGTTTTTTTTATGAGCACAACTTCCTATTCTACTATGCTTTGTATAACTTAGGGCATCCCCTCCCCTTTCTTTATTAACAGGGCAGTTATTTACTGTCAATGGGATATTTATTAAATTAATAGTAACCCAAATATGGCAACACCTTAAGTACATCCACATCATTATCATGGAAACAAGATTAAAAGATAATACCCTTATCATCTTCACTGTCTTCAGGAAACATTTGCCTTGCATGCATTTCATTTCTCCCTGAATTAAACCATCTGGTAGCCCTAATCCATCCATCCATCCATCCATCCATCCATCCATCTTCTTCCACTTTTCCGGGCTGTGTCGCAGGGGCAGCAGCCTAACCAGAGAAGCCCAGACCTCCCTCTCCCCAGCCACCTCCTCCAGCTTACCCGGGGGAACACCACGGCATTCCCAGGTCAGCCGAGAGATAAAATCTCTCCAGCGTGTCCGGAGTCCGCCCCGGGTCCTTCCTCCTGGTGGGACATTCTTTAACAACTCTTTTGGAGTTATAGTGCTGCCTAAACTGTAAAACAGCTGCTTTAATGTAAACCATTCAAAAACTGAATAAAAAGGTGACCTTCTGAATATTTACCTGCTCCTTGCCACACTTTTTGGAACAAAGCTGCACAATCAGATTTGGTTCCATTAAATATATTTTTACCATTCAAACTTGTACTATGTCTCTATCTTGAGCTGCCTCTTGGGTTATAAGTTGGGAATTTCTTCAAGATGTTTTTCTTTATGTTCCATATTTACCTTTTGAGAGAGGAGTGCCGAGAGGCACAAGGCTTAGTATTGTTTAGCGATATGTTGCTTATTTACATCTTACATTATTACTGTTAGAAAGCCCACTGTTTATACGTTATTTGCTTGGTTGAAGTGTTGTGGTTTGTTTATAGATAGTGCTTGTGCTGTGGAAATTGATATGTCCTACGTCATTGAACTCACCATATCTATGCTTACGCTCCTTGAATGCACCACTCTGTGCCGTGTGCTGCTAGTCTGCTTTTGCAGCTGCTAATAGCCAGCATTTTTCCTTGTGTCCTCTCACCAGCATCTCGTGGTTTTGGTTTATTGCTGTGTGTGAATGCCAGAAGGTGAGTTCTGTTTACATGATGTTGAGGATGTCAGCCGCTATTGTGTGTATTTGTTCCTTCGTGACTATGCTAATGTTATTCTATGCTAATACGCTATGTAAGCTACTAAGCTAGTTAATGCTAATTATAAATCTTGAGTAATTGTTGAAGTTGTTATAGACGTGAGTGTTGAATACAGTTCCTTGTGCTATCTATGTGCTAGAATTAAGGGTCAAAGTCACTTTCCCTCAGTAGCTGACCTCTCACATCACAGTCTTACTCTGCAGTACCCAGGGAGCTGCAAAGCTTGCAAACAAAAAAAAAGAACAACCAAGAGTTCACCTTCACCCTATTTGAGTGAACCAACTCCATCCAAAACAAGTCACCTTTTTCACTTACTATTCTTGTACACCCCTCTGTATTTTTAAATATTAGTTATTATTAATCTATGGCTCGCTTCCAGAAGAGATGCTGTCCTCCATTAGAAATGGCCCAGCAGACTCCCCTGGTACAACAGCACGGCAGAGACTTGCAGACATCCTGGAGTCAATCGATAAGTGACTGTCCAGCTTTGATGCGAGGTTGTCCCTGGTAGAATTTAAATCCATGAGGGAGTCTCTGGAATTCAGACAGCATCAGGTGGAAACGCTTGCTGCTGAAAACACCTAGCTATGGGATTCGGTCAAGCCTCCAACTGAGAATGTGACATATCTTAATGTAGAAAATAAAAAAATAAAAGACACTTTCATTGATCTTCAGGCCTGTAGTATAAGCGACAACCTTGTGTTTTCAGGTATCCCAGAGTCTACTGCCTGACCTTTTCCAGATTAGAGCTGTAAACGAATTAAATACTTGGTACATATATTCAAAGGAACAGACTTTATTGCATTTGACAGATTAGTTATACAGTACAAGATTAACAATAGATTTTTAGAATATAAACACATTAAATCTAAAGTAAAAATAATGTAAGGTTACTGAAATCAGGTTACAAACCCCACCAAGTGTTGTGCAATTCCATAATCTCAACACCTCCATATTACTGTCTAAAACATACAGGACACTCTCCTAAATAAACTGTAAAACAGCTGCTCTATTGCAAAATGGGTGGCAGATCTATCAGTCAGCTTAGACCAAAACTTCTGGTCTCAGATATGTTTAAAAACCTTTAAATTAAAAAGAAATCCCAGTCTTTGCTCTCCTCTTTGCTGGGAGCCTCCTGACCTCGACCACTCCCAGACAGGCTGGGACTGTTCCTGCAACATTTTAATGTCATGTATGCTCACATATTATGCCCATATATGGAAGTTCTTTATATGTCCATCAGTATGTGCTTTTGTGTCATGTGTATTATGACATAAAAGCTGTTTGTCAGTGTTTCCTGTCTGTGGACTGTACAGGTGGGTGCATGTCTCTGTCCTCTGTTTCTGTTCGTCTGTGTCTTTGTATGTTCTTCCAACCAAGTTTCTTTACGTGTCAATGTATCTATTATTAATTTGTGTTTATAAGTTGTTTATAGATGTGTGTAAGAGAAAACCATCCCAATTGTTCCCCCCAGATTTGTGGAGTTGGGCCACAATTTGCTGCTCTACATTGATATGAAAGTCTCATTGCCATTTATCACAAACACTTTATTGCAGCTCTTGCTGCAGGTGGTGGCATAACCAGTTATTAGATTTAGGGGAAAATTACTTTTTCACACAAATCCAGATAGATTTAGATCACATTTATTCTCTTAATATATGAAATCCTCATTTCAAAATAACATTGTGTAATATTAACTATGCTTCATCTTAAACACGTATGATGAATATGCGAAACTCTTTCACAGCACTCATTTGTTCCCGTTTCCTTAGTTGAACCTAATGAAAAGAACAAAGATAACATATTTTGAAATGCATACAATTGTATTTTTTAATCAACAAGGTAATTCCCAAATAGCTATTAACCAAAACTTGGCATATCTCAACATTTTAAATGTCTTTTAAGAAGTACAGAGAAATATTTCAGAACACTACTCACAGAAACTTCAGACTGTGTTTAAGATAAAACCCAGTCAACACATATATTTGCTTCTGAGGTCATTAGAATTGTACAACCTACTATATAATATGTAATATCATATATACTGTATTTTTGTGCATATTTGCAGTTGCAATAAATTATTTCATCCATTTTCCTTGAAAAATGTAAAGAAATGAGGAATGGCTCAAGAATGTCGCATTGTACGCCTTCTCATAGTACGAGAGCTCATTTTTAATTTCTAAATGTCAGTAGAATTAGCAACACACAAGTCTGGATTTCTTTTTATGATGATGGACTGCACAATGCGACATAAAAATAATCACTCATTAATGCTCAGAAATGCATTATCAGATTTCTGTATCCTTGATGGCAGCCATACACAGCTACCTCATTCTTAGCTGTTGCACAGTATTGTTAGCAGCAAGTAGCTAAAGTGTATCACAAATGTCTGTGAAGGTTCTCATTCATCCAGGTCATTGTAGTCAAAGGAGTTTGCGAAGAAAAGCGTCTGGACTTCTTTAAGTTGCTTGAAGATGTTTCACCTCTCATCCGAGAAGCTTCTTCAGTTCTAAGGTCAAATGGCCGAGAGTCCCAGATTTAAACCCAGTGGGAGTATCCCCCCAAGGAGGGACAAAGGACCCCCTGGTGATCCTCTAATCACATGCGCCGAGGTGTGAAAGCGGGTGTGGGACCTAATCAGCCAAGGTTTCGGGTGAGGCGTCTGGGAGGCAGTGTTGGGAAGGTTACTTTTAAAATGTATTCCACTACAGAATACTGAATACATGCCCCAAAATGTATTCTGTAACGTATTCCGTTACGTTACTCAATGAGAGTAACGTATTCTGAATACTTTGGAATACTTAATATATTATCATGCTGTTTACAACTACATGAATGTCCTATTGCTGTGATTTATTACTGTTACTGAAGGTACGTAGTACGAAACGTAGTAAAGGGACCTCTGGCTAATACGTCCGGTTCCCTGTCGGGCTGGTAGCCGAAAACTAGCTTTACTTTGTTGTCTGGGTCAACTTTGCTTGCGGGAGACAGAGAGAGGCGTTGAAAGGCTGCTCCAACGGAACTTATTTTTTCCGGAGGAAAACACGAACACAGTGTACAGTTGAGTCTTAATAGCTTACTTACAAATGGGCTCCTCAGGCACTCTTCTTGGCTGCAGTGGTTATTATTATATTTACATGCTTCCAGCTCCCGTTTTTGCTCCGTGACAGCTCGGACTTTTCCTTTCTCTCCCTCCCTCGCTCACAGACACATAACGTGTATGGTAGTCCATTCTCCCTGCAGCACGGACTACACTGCCCATCAGGCTACATGCTTTAGAGCTATGCCTGTAGCATTCTGCCTTTTAGCTTAGCACAACAACAACAACAAAAAAGCGCTCTCTCACCCAGGAAACACGCAGAGAGAGAGCGTCACCCTGTAACCATGGCAACCGTAACGCTGCCGCCTGGAACAACAGAACGTAGCTGTCAAACAAACCCAAATAATCCTGACCCGCGACAATATGAAACAGGGAAGTACCGCCGTGTATTCCATTTATTTCAACAAAGTAACTGTATTCTGAATACCACCTTTTTAAACGGTAACTGTAACGGAATACAGTTACTCATATTTTGTATTCTGAATACGTAACGGCGGTACATGTATTCCGTTACTCCCCAACACTGCTGGGAGGGGAGCCCATGGCACAGCCATGTTTTTGTCTGTAGAAGCCTTCGTTGTATTTGAAGTATGTTGTGGTAAGGCAGAGGTCTAACAGTGTGCAAATCTGATCGGGTGTGAAGTTGGTCCTGTCTTCCAAGGAGCTGTCTTCTTGTAGTTGTTTTCTGACAGTCTCCACTGCTTCCGTGGTGGGTATGCACGTGAAGAGAGAGACTACATCAAAGGACACTATGGTTGACTTGGGAGCAAGTCAACCATGGTCAACCATGGGCTCCCCCGTGTCACCTATTGTAGCCAACCTTTACATGGAGGAAGTGGAAAGAAAGGCTCTTGGCTCTTTTAAAGGGAGAGTACCCAGCCACTGGTACAGATATGTAGATGACACCTGGGTCAAAATCAAGACACAAGAAGTGGAATCCTTCACTGCGCACATTAACGCTGTGGATAAAAACATCAAGTTCACCAGGGAAGACACAAAGGATTACTGTTTGCCTTTCCTGGACTGCGCTGTGCACATTGAAGAGAATGGCAACCTCAACATTGAAGTTTACCGGAAGCCCACACACACGGACCAGTACCTCCTCTTTGACTCCCATCACCCTCTGGAACACAAACTTGGAGTAATTAGGACCCTACACCACCGGGCAGAACTTGTTCCCTCTAAGCCTGAAGGGAAAAAGAAGGAACACACACACGTAAAGGAAGCACTGAAAACATGTGGTTATCCTAACTGGGCGTTCATAAAGTCAGCAAAGAGGCACAGAAAAGAAGATCAGACACCAGCGAGGGAGGATAAGAAAGACAGACGCAACAACACTGTCATCCCCTATGTAGCCGGTGTATCAGAGAAACTCAGGAGAGTTTTCTCCAAGCACGACATCCCAGTGTACTTCAGACCCAGCAACACACTCAGACAGAAACTGGTTCACCCAAAAGACAAAACTCCAAAACACAGACTGAACAACGTGGTGTATGCTGTACAGTGCAGCGAGGAATGCCCAGACCTCTACATTGGAGAGACCAAACAGCCACTTCACAAGCGCATGGCACAACATAGAAGAGCTACCTCCACAGGACAAGACTCAGCAGTCCATCTGCATCTTAAGGATAAAGGTCACTCTTTCGAGGATGCCAATGTTCACATATTGGACAGAGAGGACAGATGGTTTGAAAGAGGAGTGAAAGAAGCCATCTATGTCCACTGTGAGCGACCATCTTTGAACAGAGGCGGTGGTTTACGACACCAACTGTCTGCCATCTATAATCCAGTTTTGAGTTCCCTCCCCAGACGACTTAACGCCCACTCACATCCTGGGCCATCTGACCTCAGGAATTCACATGACAAGGTGGGGCCAGGTTTCACAATGAGCTCACCCAAAACCTTGGCTGATTAGGTCCCACACCCGCTTTCACACCTCGGCGCATGTGATTAGAGGATCACCAGGGGGTCCTTTGTCCCTCTTTGGGGGGGATACTCCCACTGGGTTTAAATCTGGGACTCTCGGCCATTTGACCTTAGAACTGAAGAAGCTTCTCGGATGAGAGGTGAAACATCTTCAAGCAACTTAAAGAAGTCCAGACGCTTTTCTTCGCAAACTCCTTTGACTGTATCACAAATGATTTTATCAGTTTTTCTCACCACTTTATTCAAGTGCATTTCTCAAAGGCCAGTTTGGGGAAAAAAGTTTATGTACATATAACGTAGGAAGCAGGAGACATTACCTCAAATGGGCCAATGAACCGAGGGGTTAACTTCTTAGATTTGGTCCATTTTTGGTGGAAAGCCAGCCCTTCTGGCACACCTGATATGTGGAAGGTGAAACACGACGCTGCCAGATGTTTAATTTGTTCCACTGACCTGAGAAGGGCGGCCCAAGTGGACCTCCAGAGGTGGTGACAACAGCACATGTAATGCTGGACAGAGGCGACAGCGAGTTGACCCTTAAAAAGACTAACAGCAAAGGGGGTTGGTACCCCAGGGAAGCCACGAAGGCATCATTGAGTTGTGAGCATACTCCACCCACACCAACTGTGAACTCCAAGTGGACTAATTTAAAGAGAAAACAAACTTTGCAGAAATTGAGGGGTGTGGTTCTTACCTGGGTGGCGGGTAAATCTAGCGGTGTGTACCCAATGAGTGACCTTTCACCAAACTGCTGTGGGAACATAGCGGCCTGTGGGTCATGACCCAGGATCCGGTTCATTTTGTTGGGCCTCTCAGAGATCCCACACTCCCACATATTTTACTGATGTCCTCAGTGCCATCAGTTTGTAAAAACATGAAGCTCTCCACTTGCAAAAAATTGAAGGAAAAAGACGTATTACATAACACAGCTATTAGTACTTAGGAATAATTGAGTAAGCAATTAAGGAAATAGTGCAAGACTGCAAAACATAGCTGTTGCATCAGACTGTCACCATACAGTTTTGCTAATGTGCTTTGGATTTTTCTGGGACTTCAGCTTGGCTTTTAATTGTGGATTTTTATTAAATTTTGAAAAATGCTCCACCTTGTCAAAAAACGACTCACAGACTTAAAAGACAAAAATGCAGTGGATCAATGTGCCTGTGTGTGTGTGTGTGTGTGTGTGTGTGTGTGTGTGTGTGTGTGTGTGTGTCGGGGGGGGGTAAAATGTAACTCCACTATGTGTGTTTCTAGTGGAGCAGTCTCCATATTTCAGATAAGAAAGGGAAAAGATGATTTGTTTGGGTGTGTGCTGGACTGAAAGGTCAATCTCTCAGCCTTCATCACCCAGAGTGGCTCTTGGTGCAAAGGCAAAGGTTGTTAATCAAAAACATTTCAAGTCAGTCCCAGAAGTCTGCTGTGAGTCTGGAATATCCCTGCCATTTTGATTACTCCAGTGATTAATTAAAAATGTCTGTATACTGCAATCAAACTGAGTTTAATCAATACTGAGGTAACTGTCCGTTCTCGCTCATCTTTCACTGAGAGACATAACATTAAAACTTCCTGCTACAGTGAACTGCATTTTGGCCTAACCTCACAGGTAAACACAGAGAGGTTTCAGGGATCTGCTGTTTCATATACATCTTAAGTGTTATGATTTCATGCTGCCTTATTCTCCACCTCCACTTTATTTGCTATTAAGTTCTGAGGAACATTAAGTAGTGAAAAAAGAATAAATAAGCAGTATAACTCTCATGTACTGGACAGGTTTATCAGTGCCTGTATTATGGCTTCACTTTTTAAATCTGCAGTTGAAGTATGCATAACAGTCCCTGACCATCATGTTTGGTGTAAATCCAGGAAACACCATCAGGACACTGAGTACTGATAATGTAGCTGCCTTTGAAAGCGCATTGCAAAAGAATGCATTATGCTAGTCATTACACAAATCTCAGTTATGGTATCATGTTAAAAACTACATATTTACACTGTTGGTAACAACATCACTTATCCACAAAAACCAAAGTCTAAAGACAATATAAATGAAAAAAAAAGATTGCAACACTACTAAATTAAGGATTTTTAGGATGTTTAGTTCTGTAAGTCTTTGTGCTTTCCATGGTACAAATTATTAAACTAAACAAGTATGCAAAACTATGCCTCTCAGTTTGTCTGCAAAAAGTAAAAATATGTGAATTTAAGTAAACATCAAAAGTGCTAGGTTTAAGGAACCAATTTATAAAGAAGTAGATTTGAAGCTTATCTGAAACTATAAGGACATTAAATTTGTGCGGGTTTTATATAAGTGAGAGACTTCTAATGAGAATTCGTAAGTCTTGGTTGAATTCAATAACAACCAACTGCCGTGTTCTAGACAGCTTCATGGTGTCACAGTGAACGGATGGGACTCAGGCGCAGACTGAAAGACACAATTAATCAGTTTTTTATTCACAAAAAACACTGGGTTCAGAGTATATACAGGTGGGGAGAAGTCGGGGGTCCCAGGAGTCCAAAGGTGGATCTGGGGAAAGGAATGGGCTTCTCATACTCGTATTCCAAAAGACAGCTCCACACGCTCCTCCCACACTCGCTCGCTCCACTGGGGGAAAATCCTCACACAGCCACGCCAAACAACTCGCGCTCAGAGTTCCAAAAGGGCAAGGTTAGAGACGACAAGAGACGAAGGTCACAACCAGGAAACGAACTCACGAAGAAAAGCTTTTTCAAATTTTCACAAAGCCGGGATTTTACACTAATGTGTCTAGCACAATCATCCAGCGATGAAACCCTCTGAGCTCCGACCTTAAAAAGTATCACAGGAACATGATAGGTGTGTGATTGGAAACCGGTGCGCAAGCCTGCACTGGCTCCAACTGAAGCCATATGGCATCTGTGTCAATGGATGCATTGATGGTTTCTCAAGGAAAATAATCTGTCTTAATGTCTACACAACAAGGTGGAATCCAAAGATGATCAGGGCATATTACATTGAAGTGGTGCAGGAGGGAGGAGGGTGCTTGGAACTGAAAATGGCCTTGTTAGAGGTTTTCAGCATTTTCGGCGTAAACATCTCTAGAGATGTTTCATGTTTTTGCCATGAGCCATTCTCCTGAGCTAATACTTGATGAATCTTTCTTGTTCCTGTGATGGATTTCAAAGGTTGGATGAGTGTAGCAGCATAAGACTGAATATCATCAGTGATGACACAGTGTAGCTTGACACCACTTAGTCTGCTGGATACGTCTCATAAAATGCTCTGCCATCCACAATGTCCTTGTGTCTCAGCACAATGCGCTCTGCACATCTCTCCACTGTTGCCCCAATGCCATCTGGGGCACCCTTGGGATGTAGAGAAAAATTCCTTGTTGTATACTTGAATCCGAGTTGGGGAGTGACGGCAGAAAGGAGGAGAAAGTCCTTGTAATTTTATACTGTTTGCTTGGACAATCAGACCAGAAGTGAACAATATTAATGTATGGAAATCTGGCATGAATATCTTTCAGAACTTGATCCATGTAGGTCCATATGGCTGCTGCATCCTGGAGCTTGTGCAGAACCCTGCCTTTTCATGTTTGGTGTAAAATATACCTGTGTGAAGTTATCTGTGGAAGGTTTTGTCCATAATGGCAGGATTGTACTTCTGAGATAAATTTACATTTCCAGGCCTCAGAGAAGTCAACATGCACAATAGCTGTTTTTTCATTGCTATTTCTTATCATGTTTCTGTACTCCTTGTTTTGATTTTGAACTAGCTGGAAATGGGTGGTTGTTTCACTTAGTGACAACCATAAGCTCTGCCAGATTGTTTAGGTGTTTAGTGTTCTAACTCAAACCAAACTCCTGAGCCTGGTGCATCATGCGATATTCTTGAGTATTCTGCCACATAAAGACAACTTTGCTTGCTGTGATGCATGTTTACCTCGGTTGTGAACATGATAAGCTTTTTATCAGCTTTAAATTGCATGGTTGAGGAGCAGTGTTCGTTTGATTAAAGGGTTTCTGAGTTTACTCCCTTCATTTTCTGTGCTTCAGTCTGAGGTGAATCTTCTGTTGCCTGAAATACAAATTTTAGCAAATGATTTTGCCATCATATTAGAATTCTCTTCATTTCTAATTGTTGTTATTTCTCCATCACTCAGGATTGGATACCCATATTCTCTTTTAATCCCATTCATTTTTCTTATCATTGACCATACCTGAGTTATTTTTGTCTTTCTTCCCACTGAATTACAACATTTCCTCCACAAATCTCTCTTTGATTTTTTAAAAATTCTTCTCAAATTACACGGTAACCTTTTATACTGTATAATATTCTGGGTGCTATGATTTCTTTTCAACATTTTGAAAGCTTTATTTGGAGACTTAATGGCTTCATCACATTTCTTTGTCCACCACGGTACTTCTTCTTCTTGGTCTTACCTCCTTTCTTCTTTATAAATCGATTTGCTGCTTCTAAAATGGCACAACACACAGATGAATTTAAATCATCAACATCAACACTTATATCAACTTTTTGTAACACTTGTTCATTTATCAGCCTAAACGATCCCCAGTCAGCGATACTAAGTCTCCACATCTCTGCTGCTCTTGTTTCATACTTTTTCACACTCAATTTTATTTCTGTCATTATAGGATAGTGATGACAGCTTATTGTGTTATTTCTAATTACTTTCCATCTACCAATGCCTGCTAGTGACTCTGAAACCAAAGTGAGATCAATTACCGATTCTGTACATGCTCTCACATTCACTCTTGTTCAGCTTCCATCATTTAAACATACATACTTTTTGTTTTCCACGAGTTCCTCAATTACATTTCCAGTTTCATCAGTATAATTACCCCATACTGTGCTGTGAGCATTAAAGTCTCCACAAAATACAACTTTTCCTTCTATATAGGTATCTATTTCTTCCATGGAATCTAATGAGAGCTTTTTATGTGGATTGTAAAAATTAACAACTTTAATACTTGATTTCTTTGTCCATGTTTAAATTACGGTATATTCCAATTGCACACCTTTTGCTAGAACTCTATACTGAATACCTTCTTTTACAAAAAGTACACATCCTCCTTTACCTTCTTTTCTATCTTTATGTACACTGCTATATCCTTTGATTACAAAATCTAAATTTGGTTTGAGCCATGTTTCCTGGATACAAATTATATCAGGTGTCTTATTAGAATTTTAAGAAGACACCTGTTATAATGCATAATAATCCTTTAAACTAATAAACTCCTGGAATTCCATTGCAAAATGATCATGTTATCTTCTGATATAGCGCTTTTCTACTCTCCCGGAGCACTCAAAGCACTTTATACAACATGGTAAATGGCCTGTATTTGTATAGCGCTTTACTTAGTCCCTAAGGACCCCAAAGCGCTTTACACTACATTCAGTCATCCACCCATTCACACACTGGTGATGGCAAGCTACATTGTAGCCACAGCTGCCCGGGGCGCACTGACAGAGGCGAGGATGCCGGACAGTGGCGCCACCGGGCCCTCTGACCACCACCAGTAGGCAATGGGTGAAGTGTCTTGCCCAAGGACACAACGACCGAGACTCTCGGAGCCGGGGCTCGAACCGGCAACCTTCTGATTACAAGACAAACTGCCAACTCTTGAGCCACGATCGCCCCACATGCCACATTCACTTTCTTCTGTGCTTCTAAGCAACATTCACACACATTCATACTCTGATGGAGGCACCGGAAAGCATCTTGGGGTTAGGCCCAAGGATATTTGGCATGCAGACAGACTGAACCACCAACCTTCCGATTTGTAGATGACCTGCTCTACCTCCTGAGCTACAGCCACCCCATCTCTCCTAATGGTCCTGGCTTCCCATCTCCCCTAGTCTTTTGTGTACATATTCCCATGAAATTCCTCTCATACCAAATCACTTTTCTGCTCCCTTCACAATCATTTTGATTTTTTTTGTCTTGTATTTTGATCTGCACAGTTAATTACATACGCAATGAATAACTCTATTTTTTCCACTGTGATTGCAGTATCCGCTCTCTCTTCCTGAGTCAAACCTGATGATGATACCTGTTGAACACTATCTCTGTACGAGGCTAATTATGCACTAATAACATTCATCAGGAACTCAGTGCTCAATGGGATTAACACAACACTGGGGGCCGATGCCAAGGCAACTGTATAAGTTACCATCAAGTGTTGAATATACCAAAATGATGTATTATCCCCACTGCCATTCAACATAGACCTTAATGCCTTTAAGCCAGCTCAGGACTATAAGTGGAAAGGGAAATAGATTCAGGAGTGGAGTGATCATCAGCCAGTCCCTGTACATAGTTGATGATAAGCTGTATGCCAGAACTAAGTGAGACACTAAAATCTTAGCAGTCCCTGCTAAGGCACAGCTTCCAGTGTGCAGTTCTCAGAGTCTAAGATGACAGTCTGGGACCCTATCAATCACAGTGGCAGACACCCAAGAAAGAGTCTTGAATATTAAAATCAGGCAGCAGAAACCTGAGCAAGAAGAGGAACCGTCATGGGAGGATAGGCTGCTGCACAGCATGTACCACCAGGGGATAGAAAAAGTGGCCGATATAGAAAAATCCTCTCAATGGCTGGACAAAGCTGAACTGAAAGACCGCACAGACACACTAATCATGGCAGCACAGGAACAGTCTTTAAGAACAAGGTCAATAGAGGCTAGGATCAACCACACCATGCAACCCAAGATGCAGACCGTGCAAAGCTGCCCCTCTGGGACTTCCACATACAGATACAGACAAACAAACTAGCAATGGCTAATCAACTGGACATATTGGTGGACAAGCAGATGAATAAGGCTGTAGTGATAGATGTAGCTATGCCAAGTGATAGCAACATCAGAAAGAAAGAACACAAGACACTTGAGAAACACCAAAGGCTGAGAGAGGAACCAGAGAAGATGTGGAGGTCACTTAATACTGGGAGTGGTCCCAGTGGTAAGTGGAGAATTCCCAAACCCCATGAATGACTTCTGAGATCTTGGTCCACAAGAGTGCAGTCCTAGGAAAAACAAAGATACTGTGCAAGTATTTTATTTATTTTTTATTTATTTATTTAATTTTATAAGAAAGCTAAAAATTTCACAATAAATATTATATATGTCCAAACTTAGAAGTATAACAATATTTATGGAAACTGGGGAACGTTTAACTACAATTATCCAAAAAATTTGATGATTTAAGATGGAAAGACACATCTCAAAAATGAAAACTATTCTCATATTTAACCAACTTAATATTATACAGGGTGGGCCATTTATATGGATACACCGTAAAATAGGAATGGTTGGTGATATTAAAGTCCTGTTTGTGGCACATTAGTATATGTGAGGGGGCAAACTCCTCAAGATGGGTGCTGACCATGGTGGCCATTTAGAAGTCGGCCATCTTGGATACAACTTTTGTTTTTTCAATAGGAAGAGGGCCATGTGACACATCAAACTTATTGGTAATGTCACAAGAAAAACAATGGTGTGCTTGGTTTCAACGTAACTTTGTTCTTTCATGAGTTATTTACAAGTTTCTGACCACTTATAAAATGTGTTCAATGTGCTGCCCGTTGTGTTGGATTGTCAATGCAACCCTCTTCTCCCACTCTTCACACACTGATAGCAACACCGCAGGAGAAATGCCAGCACAGGCATCCAGTGTCCGTAGTTTCAGGTGCTGCACATCTCGTATCTTCACACCATAGACAATTGCCTTCAGATGACCCAAAAGATAAAAGTCTAAGGGGGTCAGATCGGGAGACCTTGGGGGCCATCCAACTGGCCCACGACGACCAATCCACTTCCCAGGAAACTGTTCATCTAGGAATGCTCGGACCTGGCACCCATAATGTGGTGGTGCACGATCTTGTTGGAAAAACTCAGGGAACATGCCAGCTTCAGTGCATAAAGAGGGAAACACATCATCATGTAGCAATTTCAAATATCCAGTGGCCTTGAGGTTTCCATTGATGAAGAATGGACCCACTATCGTTGTACCCCATATACCACACCAAACCATCACTTTTGTTGTTCCAACAGTCTTGGAGGGATCCATCCAATGTGGGTTAGTGTCAGACCAATAGCGGTGGTTTTGTTTGTTAACTTCACCATTCACATAAAAGTTTGCCTCATCACTGAACAAAATCTTCTGCATGAACTGAGGGTCCTGTTCCAATTTTTGTTTTGCCCCTTCTGCAAATTCTGTGCGCCGATCTGGGTCATCCTCGTTGAGATGCTGCAGTAGCTGGAGTTTGTAAGGGTGCCATTTGTGAGTAGCTAATATCCGCCGAAGGGATGTTCGACTAATGCCACTCTCCAGTGCCATGCGGCGAGTGCTACGCTGTGGGCTCTTGCTGAATGAAGCTAGGACAGCCACTGATGTTTCTTCATTAGTGACAGTTTTCTTGCGTCCACATTTTGGCAAATCCAACACTGAACCTGTCAAGGGATTTCAGGATTTTGGGATTTTTATTATGTTATGCTTAAAAGTACATTTCATTATCTAAATGTGTTTGCTCTTTCAGTATTCAGCTTAAATGGGGAAGTTACACTCTGTGCAGACTCCACAGGAAGCCTGCACGCAGCACAGTTCTATTTTATCTCTTCCTGTACGTGCTATGAATAACAGCTGCTTTTATTGCAGGGCGCGAGTCTCCCTGAGTCTCACCCGTGTACACGTTAACCTGTCTGAGCGTTTTTATTCTGACCTGAGTTGCAATACAGGAAATCTCCTGACATTTCTTGGTCCTTCGAGCCGGATGGGATACAACACTTTTGTGTGACCCCACAGGAAAACCTCATCAAGTCCTGACGTCGTGAGAAGCCCGCGCTGAAGTCTGTCGACAGCTCCTGTCCAGGTACAGGATAAAGACCAGAAGCGTGAATTCGGGTTCTGGCCAGCGTTTTTAAAAAACACCTCGCGTAAACGTATAGGCTCGCCCAGAGGGGCTGGTAGCATTTTAAAATAAAGATAGAGCTCGTCTGGGACTGGTAGCTCCCCCGTAGTGGGTAAAGGTAGCGCGCGCATAAAGGTATTGTTTTGTTTTTGTATTGTTTTATTTTTGTTGGTGGAATAAGTTGATTTTACAGCACAATAAGGAGGCTGAACTATTCCACTATTTTGTTTACTGTTGGCCACCCAAGTACTGGTGAAAAGAGAGAAAAAGGTCGTGTTTCATCACGTAAAGATGACACCGCTTTCAAGAATAGCTTGAAAGTAGAAGGCCGTGTCAACTACCTCTCTCGATTCTCGTGCCAGAGAAGGTGCCGCAGTTGTGTAGTTGTAAAGGATTAAAATGGGTAACGAAGCTTCAAAACTCACTGCTGACGAGCAGTGGTTAGAGAAAAAATGTCCAGGCACCGGACAAATTAGTGCATGTAGATGGAGGAATCCTAAAAAAAACTAAACGTCCCACATGGGAGGGAAAATGTAGCCCCTCCGCATTGACTAAATTAAAAGAAACCCTCCAAGCAGAAATAAATACTGAAAAGGATCCTAAAAAGAAAACAAAGAGTACACAAGAGTTGTAATATTTTAAAGCATGGAAAGAGGAATGAAGTGGAATAAACAAAAGGTTAAATTAAGGTTAACTCAAATTAAAGTAGAGCTTATCTAGTGTATTCAACATGATAATAGGAAGGATAACAACCTGTAAATTGGTACTAACAAATGAAACAAAATTGGGAAGACAACCAAGCTGAATGAATAGAATGCATGAAACCAGATAATTCACACAAAATATATCAAATAAAAAAGAGAGATGCATGAGGTATATTACGGCTGTGTCATTGTTCAGCCAAGGAAAAGCAAATGTCTCCAGCTTGGGAAGGTGTGAAGCTGCAGATTCACACAGACCCGTGATGGATACATAATAAAATATAAACTAATATACTATTGTATATTAGTAGTAAAGTAGTGTATTGTAATATACTATTGCTGTTATAAAAAAGGAAAAACAATACAATGATAACATTAATAATGACATACTGTTAATAAGAAGAGGCACCTCAGTCAGTGATGTGAGGTGAATGATTGTTAAAAGTAGTCTAAATCAAGCTTAAGGTTTGCTGAAACTCAGTACAATGATATATGAGATGAAGAAAATAAGGGAATAACTACACTAATCAGGTGCATAGAGACACTTGACCTGCTTGTAAACCTGTCATCTTAGATGAGACTTTGTTAAGATGAAGAGCAAACCTATACTAACAACTAATGAGCCAAACCCTGTATACAACAGCTAAAGCTACAAGATTGAGAAGCTGAATTAAATATGTGGACACTACCAAGCTAATGAGGAGCGGTGACGCGCATGGAGATTGTTGCTTTCGGTTTAGAGTGTTATTGAGCTTTATAACTATTGTTTGCAAAATGTTGCTAAATGCCTGTGACTGAGATGCTGGTTTTGCTCACTACAATTGTATAAATAGAGTTTGAATTCATTACAATATGAAAGCATATTTTGAGTGATTTTAACTGTGTGAATGCTGTGAGTAGTAGGTTTTGAGTGATTGGGTGTGATCTGTACAAAAATAATAAAAAATAAGTAATAATAACACTACAAAGGTTCATAGTAGAGTGAGTGAACGAGTGGAAGTTTGAGAGAAAAGGCAGTGTGTGTGATGATTCCTGATGTCTGAAAGGGCTCTATTTAGAAGTGTGAGCGTGACATAAAGGTGTTGGTTTTAGATCAAGATTTAGTAGAATTAAAGAGGGTTTATAGACTATGAATACAAAGAAAAAAAAAAAGAGTTCGATTAGTCTGCAGAAACAGGAAATATGTGTGCCTGTGGTGTGTCAAGACAGCTCACAGAGAGAAACAGACGAGTTAAACTCTAAGAAGTTGAAGCGAATGAATGTTTTAGGAAAAGTAATGATAATGATATTAATTGTATGCTTTAGTGTGTCAATACAGGTGGATTTCTCTCAACCTGGAACCTTGAGTACAGCGTCAAAAGCACAGATTAATTGGGAAAGTGCGAGTGCGAGAATACAGGGTATAATTGGGTTGTGAAGCGAGATCGATCAACTGTAGACCAGACAACAAACGACGGAGGCCCAGAAAAGTACAATCAAACGATGAGTTTATTGACAACGGAGAACAACCATCAGCATATGGCTTATTTGCTCTGACAAAAATACACTGAGTTCTGGTTTTATAGCATAGAGGATCACACCCCCACATACACGTCAATACAGGTCAAAAATACATTATGTCCAGTCATTGTTTACAGACAAGGGTACATCTTGTACATCTCTAATAACTATAAACAGACATATAACTTCTCTCTTTGATAACACCTTCCTTTTAAGGTAATAACTTCAAGCTTCAGGGCCTCTAAGGGCTAATAATGGACCCTCGTCCTCAATCACTAAGTAGACTGAATTGGCGCAGGTCTCAAATAAGAAGCAGAAGACACTTGGGCCTTCGCTCAGGCCTGCTACTAGATTTATGTGTATTGTAAGCATGCATGCAATTAACCTGCTATGTTCTCATCTTCCCTCAACATGTATCACCTGGACACTCTCACCAGTGAAGCTTAAAACCCTCTTGGATAGAACATCAACTCTAAACAAGCACAGTTATGCATTGTGTATAGAATGAACTCAACCTGTGAATAGAATGAATGTGATGACAAACATATTCAATGCAATATGAACCCTGTAAACAATATTACTGATAAAATAATACTGTAGAACATGTTATTAATGCATTTATCATAAGGCAGAGTATATGGCAGCAATAAAAGAATCTCTAAATCCCAACATTCCCTCTTTTGACATTCCATCAAGGAATGTCACCATACCTCATGTTGTATCACTCCCTGGCCCACTCTATGTGTTCTAAGTTCATCTGGTAGATGCCCTCAACCCAGCCAGGGTTAGGAACCCTCGCCATTACTTTTACCAACAATCCTCTGACACAAGGAATGATACAACAACTAGCGATGACCAGTATTCCCAAAAGTACAGTCAAAGAAAACATCACTGACATAGCCACACCTTTCCATTGTCCAAACACAGATGTCATCCAGGACGCCAGCAGATTTTCGATACCTGAGTGCTCATGCATGGTTTTAGACAATTCGATTTTGCTCTCCCGTCAGTGAACTCGGACCCAATTGTTCTGCGAACCCCATCATGGCGTCCCTGGTTAGGTTAGAGAGTCTCAGCAGATTCCAATGAACATAGTTACTTTCAAATTCTACCACTATCAGATTTACCAGCTTGTACTCATCTGGAACTCTCCTGGGCACTCCAATAGAGTCTAGGTTGGAGAGTTTAACCTAGGGTCATATGCATGTGTACCCTGGGTCCCTCTTTTGGCCAAAATATGTCTCTTACGTCTTGCAGCTAAAGTACGTGTGTTGTGTTGTGGAATAGCCTTTAATACATGTTGTTCTCTAGCATTTTGAGCCACCCAATCAAGCCAGAGGTTACTGTCCTTGAAACCGGTGGCACGCTTTATCAAATCCTTAGGCTTCAGTCTAGAGTAATCTGTCGTCAGAAGTAATCTCTCTTTTGGTTCCTGTTCCTTTTGAGCTACTGTTCTCGAAGTTACCATCTGATCAGTCAGAATGGTGATTAAGCTTTCTGCGAGCGGCTTAGACTTTGCATCAACTAAATTTGCCCTAAGCATATCATGGGGTGATTGCAGACCCATACATCATACGCTCTCCAGCTACTACTAGCTCCTGTCACACAAATCAAATGTGAATGAGCGGGTAGACCCTTTACCATAATTCAACTCTATGCCATTATTCATGCTGAGACACTCATCACCTTTACCTGACACCTCGCGCTTTTGTCTTTTTACCGATCCCGTTTTGGCAAGTACAGTCTCAGGAAGTGCTGGGCTGGACTGGCCTCCGTGTTCAGACAAGTGGTCCGGAGTGCCCTGCAAAATATAGACAATAAACAACACAGCCATAGTTAATATCATTGCATACAATAAACATGTAGTTGTAAGGAACATTCTAATCAGTTTTCTCATTATGTGTCTCTGATTCGTGTGTTTGCATCATGTTATATAAACTTTATATCCTGGAATGAAACTCCCCTGCTTTTGTGGAGTCCTCAACTTGTCACCGCTCCTTTCTGCTGGCGTGGCGACCTTCTGCGCTGCTCCTCTTCTCTCTTCGGCCTCCCAGGTAGACTACTGGTTGGCCCGTTGCACAGGTGAGAGGATTTATTTTGCCTCTGCTCGTTATCGTTGACACCTGTGTTTGGTGTAGAGGAGTTTTCCTCTACCAACCTCTCATGTGCTGGCGCACACTGCGACCAATGATACCAGGCATCGCCTTTCCCTTTTAGTTGACCTGCTATAGTTGTTCTGGCAACGACCTCGTAAGGACCCTCCAGCGTGGCTCCTTCCACTTCTGGAGTTCCTCGTGGGCTCAAATTCAGTTCCTTGCTTGCAGACTATAGCATAGCCTGCTTTCGATCCTTCTTCATCACGATGACAGCAGCCATCTATGAACCAATCCTCAGCTCCAGGGATAGGTTCTGCTTTTAAATCTTCCCTGACTTTCCCTTCAACTTCTGCTTTCTTAGTACAATCATGAGGTTCTCCTGATCCCATTAAATCTGCCATATTGATTCCTTCACGTGTAAATGTCAGATTTGGAGCATCTAAAACTTTACTCAGTCTCTGTTGTGCTAATGATGTCATAGTCGAACGCCTGCGAGTTCACATATGCCACCACACTATGTGTAGTCAGAACTTTTAGTGGGTGTTCTCTCACTGCATGTGCTGTTTTCTATATTATTTTGGCAACCCCTGCTGCATGCTGTGCGCATGTAGGGTGCCTTGCTTCTGTTGGACTCCACCTTATGCTGACATACATAAGTACCTGTCTTTCTTTATTCAATCATCTTCCGGGGGTGAGAGACCTCTGCAGAGCTCAAACGCCAGTTGCAAGAGCTCTCTAACATTAGAATCATCAGCTGTGACTTATATGGTGTTATTTCGGTACTTTACACGTCACACAGGCTTGAACGTTGTTTATATGGGGAGTTCCTCTTTTTGTGTCTATATCTATTAATATGCCTTGTGCACTAAAACTTCCTGTTTTTCAGTCTGGCTGAGCTCTTGTTTGTAAGTCAAAAGGTGGCCTTGCTCTACAAGCCTTCATTATTAAAGTACATAAAACAGGATAATGAGCAGATACACATTAAAAATATTTCTTTTATTCCTAACACCAGTCCCCCTTTTTCATTTTTCACTTGAGAAATGAACTAATTCCTAATTTATCACATTAAGTTTACTTCAATACAATTCAATTGAATTTTATTTATATAGCACCAAATCACAACAAAAATTGGCTCCAGGCGCTTCATAGATACAGAGAAAAACCCAACAATCTTGTGACCCCCTATTGAGCAAGCCCTTTGGCAACAGTGGGAAGGAAAAACTCCCTTTTAACAGGAAGAAACCTCCGACAGAACCACGTTCAGGTACGGGCAGCCATCTGCTGCGACCGCTCGGCGTGAGCCAACAGAGGCTTTGAAGAGAGAGACCTAATATTTAATAATCCACATTTCACTGTTTTATTCTTCGGTTCAGATGTGGATTCTGTATTGTTCTTGCTTTGTTACTATTGATGTTTAAGTTGTTTTATTGCTAGATTTGGTTTGTTGCTGTCTGTTTGGGAGCTGACATAGTCTCTATGGATAAGGGTGTTTGGCGGGGTAGCATCAGGAGAGAAGCTCCAGAGAGGCATGTTCCCTGTTAAAGCTAAAATATAACAAAAGAAATTATGCTAAACAAACAAAACCTTTCAATTCCCCAACCCTATCTGTCTCCTCAACGGGTTGTATGTTTTCAATGTTTAAAATAAATCAAACAAATAACTTAAGCTGTGTGACGGCACCTTGCGTTTACGCCAGGCTGTGAGCTGCCCTAAATCTACTTGCTACACCCCCTTTTCACCTAGTTTAATTTTTTAATCCTAATTTAAACTATTCCTGACTTCCCTCAGTGCACACTGTAAAGTGTAAAAGATACAATTAGCTTTCTCCTGGTAAAAGGTCCTACATTATTTTCTCTACCTTTGGAAACATCCTCTATCGAGTTAACCCATTTCATTTTTCAAACTTAGGCCTGATTTCTTCGCCCCCTTTAACGGGTAGCGCATATCCAGTCTGAACACTGTGTTTGGGCAATTTACGAATTGTTGCAGGATTTCTATGTTATGTAAAGTTCCTCTCATCCCTTTTATGCTTCCATTATAACCTGTGTCTAACAAGCTTTTGATCTTCTTTGTAATATAAACAACTAGGTGTATTTGTGCTCTGTTTTTCTCCTTTCTCTGGTTGGTTCCGTTCGATCTCAGGCTTCCAGGATTCTTGCCACCCCTGTGGTCGCTGTGGTCCTGAACTCTTCTCCTGTAAAGGATAGAAAACAAACAGCCTCTCTCTGCTACACCTCACTAATCTACTGTGTTCATCTAAGGTTCCTTTAATCATTCAAAGTTGTTTCACCATATCATGTTCGGGGCTCTGTCCTTTATATTAACTTTACTTAATCTCCATGCCCTTCATGTGTGTGAGCAACACTGTTAGTTTTATTAAACACACCCAGGGTAAGATATAAACCATCACCATCTGAGCATAGAAACAGATCAAAAAGAACCACAAAACAATTTCTATATCTAAATTATCAAAACCCCAAACGTCATAAAACGATCCTAAAACCCATTTCAAATTAAACCTTAAATCCTGTAACTCCCCCCTTTTGTGACACATCTTATGTGTTACAAACTCAAAATCCTTCACTCGAGCTTAGGAGATTAAAAGAAAAGGTTAGTCATATCATATTAAATATTCATGCTCCGGCCCTTCAAACCTGTGTTTAAGGAATGAAATCAAATTAATCATTATGTCAAATCTTTTCTTGGCTCCATCCACAGCCTGCATCCTTGGAACTTCGTAGAAACAAAAACCTGTATGTTAACCAGAACTTCACATTTCATACTCAGTTTTTCCTCACTTATGATCCAACCTGTATTGTAAGAAAGGAAACTTAAACCAGAACAGTTATCAGTCATGTGTCTAACCTTAGTCCAGTCTTTATCTCAGTGTCCAGTCGGTCCAACCTATGGTCTGCCTCGTCCGTCCAGTCACCATCCATTTACACACATTCACTCACATGCATTAACATCAGGTTTTGCTGACAGTGGAGACTATCTCGCAAATATTCAGTCTTCACTCTCAGCAACATCAACTCATTTATTTGTTTTACTTTGTTTTTAAGAAAATAGTTCTTTCTGCTTTTAGACTGGATTGGCTCGCGGCAATCCTTTTAGACAGAGACTTAGCCTTCTCCTCTGGCCATTGTAATCTGGAGAAGGTCACCGAGAATTTTCAGCGCTGTTATCCACTCTTTTGCAGGCCTGCTTAGAACAAAAATGAGAAAAAGAGAGCTGATTATTGGCTCATCCAAACACAAACAAAATCACCTGACAGGTTTTTCTAAGTGCACTGTTACAAAAATGATGAACCCCCTTAGACATGTGCATGTTTGATAAAACTCCCTCTATTAAAATAAGAAAACAACACAAATCTAACCGATAGAAGTAACCCATCACTACAACAACAACCTCAACAATCTTAAACACAGAACATTTTGCCACAAGTTCTTCAGGTCCTGACACTCTCAGGTCAACTAACATCACCTCACCTGCTCAATACACAGAAAATCTCGTTAAACACCACACAACTTGCACACCATCATCACTAAATTCTAAATTTTCTCTTCTGAAAACTTACTACACACTAAGCGAGTTGGACAACATGATAAACAGACTCCTATGCTAAACCTGCTATCTGATCTTCATGAGCTCTTTTGTATTCTAAGGTTAACGCATTTTCTATTTGTGTGTGTGATTGTGTATATGTTTCTTTTCGTGGTTTTTCAGACTCCCTCACAAGGTTCCACTTAAACAGTCAGTTTTTCTCTTTCGCAAATTTGATCTCCCTCCTTAAATAACAGCATTCCTTGTCCTCAGCCAGAAGTTAGAGCTTGATTTTCAGGTTCAGGGAACAATTCACCCTGAAAGACAGTGAGTGTCTCCCCTCTTCGGCTCATCACTCGTCATTGTTAATGACGTTTCCCCCTCTGCCCCAGCGGCTTTACCCTTGTAGTCCCGTCTCCTCCAGTGAGTCCAGCTCACTTAGGGACCTAGGTTCAAGCAATCGTGACTGCGCCTTGCCTTAGGTTGTCCCAGGGTTTCGAGGTGGGATCTTACCCGTCATGGGCTGTCCAGCCTTCCATGCTTCGCCTGATATGGGGGCCAAGTGGGCACGGGTTCTATGAGGGGAGGAGACACACTGACTCTGGAAATCAAAGGAGTGTAAGCTGCTTTCTTCATTTCATCAGTATATTAAGCTATCTCACTTCTTGATTATTCCCAACATTTCACCTGTAACAATTTGTGTACGTGTGTTTTCTATTCATTAATGTAATTGTTAGTTCATGTATTTATTTTCTCAGTTTTTCTTTTTCTAAAACATGTAATTAATATATTTTATTACTTTTTCTTAAGACATTCAGTCTCTAATTGCTCTGTTTTCATGCTGCAACGTCTCTCCCCAGCTATAATCAGACTTCCTGTTTGACGCACACACACTCTCTCAGGCCTCCTCTATTCACGCACTCCCCTATGAGTTATTATTACTTATTTATTATTTTGTACAAATCACACAGAATCATTCAAATCAAGTACTCACAACATTCACACACTTAGAAGCACTCAAATACGCTTTCCTAAGAGTATTTTATCAAACATGCTTGCTTAGAATCAAAAAGAGCAAGTAGACAACACTCAGTGCGTCTGTCCTCTTAAAAAGAAGAGAAATAAACACATATGGGACAATTCTCCCCATCTTAGACAAAATGTGACCTTAAATGTCCGTTTCCAAGTCATGCTCTTCTCTACACACGACTCTTGGCCTCCAGGGCATAAAACTTTGAGCATAATCTTTTACTTTACAAGAACCCTCATACTAAGACTAAGACTGCTATATGTGCACTTCTTTCTTTGACAAAGTTGTATTTTCTTACTCAGCTGTATATAGTATTGGTATTCTATTTTATTCTATTCTACTTTATTTTATTACATTCCAGTGTTTTCTAATTTCTGCTGCATAACTTTGCACTTTTGCTTTAACAAAACAAATTTCCCAGCTGTGGGACTAATAAAAGTCATCTTTATCTTTAACTAGCCCTAACCTAAATCCTGTCTCATCCACTGCTGAAATTCTAGTTAAATGAACACGTGTTGCAGTTTAAAATTAAAAGAGGAAGTAACTCACACCCAAGTACTGTGTGTGTGTGTATTAATGTCCGTGTCCCTTTAAATGAAAAAAGGTGAACACATGTGGTGAGTTTTCCTCAATTTACACAAAATATGACATTAATATCCTTTTCTAATTCCTGTTCTTCTTTAAACACCATGAATGACCTCCAGGTCATAACCTTTGGACTTATAACTCTGATATAAGTCCACACAGCGCACCAAGCACAGAGAAAATTCAACCTCAGTGCTTCAGAATTCTCCTCAAAATTCAGAAACTGTTTCTGTCATTTATCTCCCCAAGAACTTCATCATATGGACCTCGCCGAGTCCAGTAATCTTCAGCACATGTATCTCACTGCAGCCAGTGAAGATTTAAAAACAGTTTATTGGCTCAGTTTACCCAGTATTCACTTATCAGGTGGACCGCAGTCGATCCATACATCTCAACACAATCGTGTGTCCACATTTACACAACTTATTCTTTACTTGTATCACAACACATCTAGTAATATCATCAGAATTACTTCAACATGGTAAACATTGATTTTCCTTTAAAATCAACTTACCATTAAAACTCGAGATCACAGCTGACTCGATTCTCTGAAATCCTGAGTCAGTTAAAACACCTTGCTCAACTCACGGTGTTCTTTTCTCGGACCCCTTCGTCCGAGCTCACTCTTTTTACCCCGGCATCTCCCCAGATGGTTACGAGATCTTCATAAACCCAAAGTAAGCATATTATTTCCCTAATCAAAAGTGAAGCCGTTCCTTACACAGTAATTCTTCATCCAACAGCCTTTGTGTTTTGAAACCAAAAAGAGGAAGGAACAGCGCCCAATTTTAAACTGTGCATGTTGTCACTGAACAACACACACACAGACACAGACCCAGGGCAATTCTTCCTGGATCATTTATCAACGTTCGTTATTTTCTGGACCTCAGCAGATCCACCAAAATTCATATAAATATATCAGCCATTAACCGATTTATTTCTTTTCCTCAGACCGCGCCGGATATGTTACTTCAGCACAATAAACACTGATTTTCCTTCAAAATCAGTTTACCAAGAGCCACAAAACCATTTCTGACTCGATTTTCTGAACTTCTGTGTCACTTAAACATCCTGACAACACCAGGTGTTTTCTGTCGGACTTCCTCGTCCGAACTTAATCCTTTTACTTACAAATAAGCGTCTCCCAAAATGATCCTCTTGATCATTAGCTATTCACCGAGCCCACAACTCTCGGCAACACCACCTGACGTATGCCCACGCCGGAGCTCCTCTTTGAAGTCTCAAAGAAGTACAGGAGTTTGACACTTATTAAACCATAAGCTGACCAATAACTCTTATATTCTTCTCTATTCTTAAACATGCATTGGTCTCTTTTTCTTTTTTACCATGAAATACCATATAACCTTTTAACTCAGTACTGTCTGTTTCTCAAAGTTTCATTATCCTTGCTTCAAAGCTTCTCATTACTTCCAAGTTACTCATTCATTACTTCAACGTTTTACTTTATTCTCGAGAATTCAGTTTTACCCCTACTGCGCCAATTTAGTAGTTAAGATCATCTACTCAGCGAACAGATAATTTAGAATTCAGTCAATTTGCACAAATTTGCTTATTGAACAGGTTTGTGCGTACCTTTTAATCTTTTTAGACCGGTCCTCTGTTCACCTCATATCAGATCCAACCTTCGGCCACATTAGTTCTCTCTGATTTAATCTAGAAACTTCACGGTCTGCCGTACACAGAATCTCTTTTCCCTTTTCTTTGACAAGAGATACTCAAAAATTCTGCAAATTCTCTCCACTCAGGAGGCTCACAGCTTTATTTATTACTCTGTTTCTTGTTGGATTAAAATAACTCTTATATTAGAATCACCCTGTCCAGTGATACTGTATTTCAAAATCACCAAAGGCACGCTCACAAAACAGGAAAATGCTTCAGCAGCCTTAATGGGATCCCCGTGGGCCTCTCACTGTCTATTTCCAAGCACCTATAATGAAACACCGGCACAATGAGCATGCCTTTTTATCTACCCCTCATTTAATCAATGTATCTATTCTTTGTTAAAATTAAAAGGGGAAGTGACCGCACCCAAATTTTAACTGCGCACTTTTCCCCAGCAAAAAAGAACGGAAAAAGAGACTTTTACAGCCCCTCTCACACACAGCCTGCAACCGGCTGGCACTTAAATCATTGCAGACAGTTTCTTACGTCACGGTTTCCAGCTGTATGAGTGGGTCCCTACGACCCGGATATACACACCGCTGCTCGTCTTTAAGAGACGTCAACAGGTCTGCAAATTCTCCAGGAATATCAACAAAAACACAGCTTTTCTTGGCCCACGGTGGTCCACAAATTTTCACTGACCACGGCGGGTCCACAAATGCATAGGTAATACTTTTAATCGTCTCTCATAGCTCACAGTATTTATTCTCAGAGTTACTTCAACACAACAGACCTTAGTTTCACTTTACTGCTCGGGTGGCTTTACTGCAAAACCTCAAGCTTACGGCTGACCTGAGTTTCTCTTAAATCATATATCAATTTCCTCGGACTCTTGCGTCCGGTATTTTACTCTTTTTCTCACAATTAAGTGTCTCCCTAACAATGATCCTCTGCGATCACCAGGGCTATATCTGAGGCCACAACTCTCAGCGGGGCCCTCCCCCTAGTATAATCCTAGGAAACGTCTTTCCCAGGGAGGGAGTTCTTCAACTCCTTGACTTTAGACACTTTTAATCTCTTTTAATCTCTCTTATTTCCTTAAAAACAACGTCTCTAGTTACTTTTAGCTCAGTACTGCTTTTTCCAAGCGACCATGAACACAACACAAATTACTTTTAGCTCAGTACTGCTTTTTCCGAGCGACCGTGAACACAATACTACTCTTAAGTTTCACTTTCGTTGCAACAAAGGTTTTCGTTTCAAACAAAACTCAAAACAGAGATCAACGGATGACCACTTGACTACATATTCTAGAATTATAATCCACTACAGCACAATTTCAGTTTAAGAGGTTTGTGCCTTACCTTTTTGTGGGCCCAATAGTCAAGCGATCACCGTGACGTCTGCCGTTCAATCACCTGATCTGGCCTCGACCTCCGCCGACAACAAACACCTGTACCTCTTACTGCTGATCTTTAGTTGCCCGCATCCTCCACCAAATGAAGCGAGATCGATCAACTGTAGACCAGACAACAAACGACGGAGGCCCAGAAAAGTACAATCAAACGATGAGTTTATTGACAACGGAGAACAACCATCAGCATATGGCTTATTTGCTCTGACAAAAATACACTGAGTTCTGGTTTTATAGCATAGAGGATCACACCCCCACATACACGTCAATACAGGTCAAAAATACATTATGTCCAGTCATTGTTTACAGACAAGGGTACATCTTGTACATCTCTAATAACTATAAACAGACATATAACTTCTCTCTTTGATAACACCTTCCTTTTAAGGTAATAACTTCAAGCTTCAGGGCCTCTAAGGGCTAATAATGGACCCTCGTCCTCAATCACTAAGTAGACTGAATTGGCGCAGGTCTCAAATAAGAAGCAGAAGACACTTGGGCCTTCGCTCAGGCCTGCTACTAGATTTATGTGTATTGTAAGCATGCATGCAATTAACCTGCTATGTTCTCATCTTCCCTCAACATGTATCACCTGGACACTCTCACCAGTGAAGCTTAAAACCCTCTTGGATAGAACATCAACTCTAAACAAGCACAGTTATGCATTGTGTATAGAATGAACTCAACCTGTGAATAGAATGAATGTGATGACAAACATATTCAATGCAATATGAACCCTGTAAACAATATTACTGATAAAATAATACTGTAGAACATGTTATTAATGCATTTATCATAAGGCAGAGTATATGGCAGCAATAAAAGAATCTCTAAATCCCAACAGTTGAAATTGAAGGCTGAACTCATGATTGTTTAGAGATGTCCGCCATGTCATAAACAAAAGAAGGCAAAATAATGACAGAAATAATTGACAACTATATTAATGAACAGACAACACATACTCAAATTGTTATGTGTGAAATTATTTTTGGAAAGGGTCAGAAGAGATAGTTTGAATTTAGAACTCAGTGATATGATGCATGAATTAAACCTTATTGCAATAAACACTTGCAATGAAGAAAGCAGCTTACACTCAATTAATATGAACGCAAAACCTTGATGCCATAGGCAATTATTCATTGACACATGCCAGACAACTTTCCTAAGTAGGCATTTTGCTTACACTGTCACACATCAGAATTGCTGTATGCTGTATCACTCGCTGACCTTCACAGCACCCCACAGGCTGGTTTCGTTGATATCTTTGTAGACGGTTCAGCGTCCAAAAGTAGCCTTGGGCGGAACTGTGTAGGTTATGCGGTAACCACAGTAGACACGATTTTAGAAGCAAAAGCACTAACTTCCTCACACTCTGCACAGAATGCAGAACTCACAGCACACTTGATGTGCTTATAAATGAACAAAAAGCCGCACCAAATACAGAACGAAGGAAATGGTTAAAAGGTGGAGCACAGCTAGAAAATGATTTGATGACTTGTAATGGCAAACCAATACTACCAAACTCCCTACACATATCAGCAGCATTAACAGGAGGGAAGGGTGGTAGATAAAATTAGGGGTGGTAGATGAAATTTCATGCAGAACATGCATGAAAATCATTCAAATCATGCAGAACATGCATGATTGGCCAAAAACATAATGCACATAATGCACACCACCTCATCCTTTTCATACGATCCACATGGATTTTATTGAGCTAAATGAATGCCAAAGCTCAAAATACGCTCTAGTGATCATAGACGTATTCTCAAAATGGCCAGAAATCTATCCAGTAAAAAAAGCAGACGCCATCTCAGTAGCAAAATGTTTATGCAACCACTTCATTCCAACATATGGCATCCCCACTCTGATAAGATCAGACAATGGGACACATTTTGTTAATGAAGTAATCAGTAAGGTCTCTGAAGCACTAGGATTCAGCATCAAACACCACTGTGCTTACCACCCCCAAAGTGCCGGACTTGTGGAAAGAACTAACGGCACAATAAAACAGAGACTGAGAAAATGCATGGAAGAAACAGGGAGACCATGGCCTGAGTGTATAGGCCTGGTAAAAATGTGGATGAGACTGACACAAAGTTCTCAGAAACTCACACCTTTTGAAATCATTCACGGTAGACCATTTCCACTAACAATTACAAGTGAGCCCATAGATAAGTCAATAAGAGAAACTACACTAGCCGAATGGATGACTAAATTACTTGAAAATAAAGAGATTGTTCTAAACAACCAACTGCCGAGTGACATCTCTCCAGTGTCTTGCAGGTTGAAACCAGGTGATTGGATCCTGATCAAAGTACTCCAAAGGAAAAATTGGAGTTCACCAAGGTGGGAAGGGCCTTATCAAGTGCTACTCACCACACCTACTGCCTGCAAAATAGCAGAAAGACCGTCCTGGATCCATCAAAGCCACTGCAAAAAAGTGAGTGACAACCTAAACGTCTAGACGCCGGCACCCCTAACTCCTGGTGATCTATTGGTGGAGGGAGGGCTGATCGGGTACACCCCGCCCTCTTCTTCTTGCCGGTAGTCTACTCATCAGAGGTCACAGGTGTGTCTGGTCATCAAGAAGACACTCGTCCTCCTAGTGGCTAATGTTGCACTCCTGGTGAGTTTATTAACACTCACCCAAAAGAAAGAAGATGAACAACACCACCTGCAGACAAGATGGACAAATGACAACTCACATCTTCGTGACATGACACAAGACCACATTCATCCATGGATGAACAACGCATGGTATCGATATATACATGACAGCACACCCAGAAAAGACTGCTATGTTTGCTCCTATATGCCCCCAATGACACAGTACGCCACCTTGTACGCGAAGGCAATGGACATAATTCAGGCAAAGTGTGCCGCAAGCTACGCCAGCCTTGGGTATCAATTCCAGGGAATCGTGGTCAACCATGAGGAACCTCTCCAGATAGGACTACGAAATGGCACATGTGACGAATGGTTCTGGGTTGACCTGAAAGTGAAGCACAGAAGTAAGGCTAAATCATTCCCAGTCTTTCTTGAAAACAATGGGAATTTAAGCAACAGCCTATGCTACCGCCAAGAGAATGGATCCACGCCAATGGGAAACACCACCAACTGCAAAGCAGTACAGACACACACTCCTGGAGGGCCCGTGAAGAGCAGCAACATCTCAAATGGCACCTTCTGGGTGCAAGGGATGGCCTGGCTCTGTGGCCAACGGGCCTATTTTATCCTTCCTGGGAATTGGACAGGTCAGTGCGCTCCCATTTTCATATCTGACCACACTTTCAAGATAACCATGGACGCCACGTCAACTTCAACGTCAACAACAAGGAGAAGATGAAGCACCCCGGACCTCAAGCAGCATGATTCTGTGTGGGGTTCCGATGTCCCAGAGGAATTCAAACTTTGGACTGACAGACAAAAAGTTACTCACGCACTCTTCCCATGGCTGGGGGTAGGAAAACACGCTTTAAGGATAGAGACTCTAAAAAACTACCGCTTCGGACTTTTTCTGAATGCTTCATGTAAAATCGACGACGACGAACAGGATCAAGAGATTGACGCTCTGCGCATTGCAGTAATGCAACACAGGGTAGCATTGGACATGATTCTCGCCGAGAAAGGAGGACTATGTGTCCTGTTTAACAACACATGTTGCACATACATTCCAGATAATGTACACTCATCCAACATGACTGATGCTCTGAAAACACTCAGACAACTTCGGGATGCACAACAACAAAACTATGCCACAAACACAGAAGACTGGCTTACGTGGCTTTTAAGCGGCTCTTGGAAGTCCCTGCTGATTAAAGGACTTGTTTTTGTTGGTGTTCTTTTACTGTTATTGTGTCTTTTCACTTCATGTGTCATACCTTGTTTGAAGAACATGGTATCAAAAATGGTAACTGCTTCAATGGTAACTGCTTCAAAAAAGCCCACTATTTTATGATGTCTTGGCTAAAAATGTTTACAAGTGGCCATAGACTGATACAATGTTAGTGGTTACTATGTACATATATGGAGGGAAAGATCAAACAACAGGTGGGAATGTCAAGGGATTTCAGGATTTTGGGATTTTTATTATGTTATGCTTAAAAGTACATTTCATTATCTAAATGTGTTTGCTCTTTCAGTATTCAGCTTAAATGGGGAAGTTACACTCTGTGCAGACTCCACAGGAAGCCTGCACGCAGCACAGTTCTATTTTATCTCTTCCTGTACGTGCTATGAATAACGGCTGCTTTTATTGCAGGGCGCGAGTCTCCCTGAGTCTCACCCGTGTACACGTTAACCTGTCTGGCGTTTTTATTCTGACCTGAGTTGCAATACAGGAAATCTCCTGACAGAACCAGTTTCACGAAACTTAGCAAGCAGTTTGGTAACTGTAGCATGGGAGATGGGTGGTCTCGTAGGGTGTCTTGCATTGAAATCTGCTACAATGACCCAGTTACTGCGTTCACCAGATATCAACACAATTTCGATCTGCTCCTCACATGTTAACCTCTTCGACATGTCAATGGCTGTGAACAAAGAGAAACTTGTAAATAACTCATGAAAGAATAAAGTTACGTTGAAACCAAGCACACCATTGTTTTTCTTGTGACATTACCAATAAGTTTGATGTGTCACATGGCCCTCTTCCTATTGAAAAAACAAAAGTAACATCCAAGATGGCCGACTTCTAAATGGCCACCATGGTCACCACCCATCTTGAGGAGTTTGCCCCCTCACATATACTAATGTGCCACAAACAGGACTTTAATATCACCAACCATTCCCATGTTATTACGGTGTATCCATATAAATGGCCCACCCTGCACAATAACTTAATTATCTTCTAAATTTTTGTCATGGTTTTCAGTCTTTGATCCAGCTTTTTGAGTTTCCAGTTTAGTTAGTGTCCCTTGTTCCCTTATGCAATTGTTTTGTACCTTTTATTCAAGCAAAAAATCTGCTTGTCTTTGTTTAATATCCTGATTCATGCCTTGTTATCTGCGTTTGAGTCCTCTCCTCAAGCTTCACAAGGTCTGCAGCTTCGAACCATGACAATTATATTTTTTATTTGCGACAAATGACCACAAATTTCATGTTAAAAAATTTTCTACGTGCATTATTTTATATTACTGTGTAATTCATAAATTCAAAACTCATCACTTATTGTCTTTTGCAATTTAAAGTTTTTTTCTCATGTGTGTTCAAATATGTGACTTTGCAGGCATGCACTTTTTTTTTTTCAAATCTTAATTAGCCAAAAGTTAGACATTCTCTTATTGATATTGATATTGATATACCTTTATTAGTCCCACAAGGGGGAAATTTCATAAGGCTGCCGACCTATTGCACGCAATGGCGGCGCCATCTTACCCTCCGACCATACATACATTACACAAGACATCACATGGGGAAGACAGGTCAGAGAGGTATAACATGGAAAATGCACCACATGAGGAAAGATAAGGAGAAAAAAATAACTCCCCCCAGACTGAGCTCCAACAGGGAGATCAGTTTGAGAACAGAAAAAAAACACCTCTGCACATAGCACATGAAAAAACTCTTAATACACCAAAGAAACACATGACAAGCAACAGGGGCGGGTAAAGGGTGAGAGACAGCCGATTTAGACAGTACATCCGGGCCTGCAGCCTATGCGCTGGTCTCCATGATCCACCGTCAGCATCGGAAGGGAATAAGCGTCGAAGGCGTTTGGAAAGGGAGGGGGGATGAGTGTGTGCATATCAGTGTATATGTATGTGTGTGCGTGTCCAGAGTTCAGCTGAGACAGTGTCCTTCGCCCTGCCAGGCTAAGTAAACAGTCTTCCAGCCAACCCAGGTGGCCTTGCATAGAATAGGAAGGAACAGACTAAACACAGTCTGTAATCAGGGTGTTGTTGTACAGCTCCAGCCTTGCAACCGCAGCTGGCGCCGAGAAGGTATCCGCATGAAATGAAGGTGCTTTTTACTTTAGTGCGAACAGCTTAAATGAATTTCAAAGCAGTTCTACAGTCCAACACTGGTCTCTCAATCTCCCGATGGAGAGCCACGAGCTTCGCCATACTTGCGTTCTGTGATGTTGTCATTCTTGTGCTCAAGGAGCCGATTCTGAAAAACTCACGACAGTGTGCCTCCCCGAGATGTCATCCAATTTACGCTCAGAGATGTTATGCCGAGCGAGCCCTTCCGAGATGTAATCCAGTCTGCACTCAGAGATCTTATTCTGAGTATTCACAGCAGCCGTAAGCCTTTCCAAGATCTTATCTGTGCTGCACTCAATGAGCCCTCGTCCCATCGTTTCAATTCCAGCGGGCAGCCTTGTGGAGGTTTGAACAGCCGGTTCCGCTTTCTTAATTCTTCGATAAGCCAGGGCCAAGCCAGCTCCGATCAGCCAGAACCCTGTTATCATGGTTCCGAATAGGTAGAAATCTTCAGCAGTCAGGCTCACCCAAGCCCAGACTTCTCGTTGAGAAAGGGGTGTCAATTGCATTCAGAGACCAGTTGATCAAATCCATAATTCCTCTTTTAGGTTTTAGAAAACAGACTGTGAGAGATTGTTCCAGGGAAAAGTAATACAAAAAAACACGAGACTAGACAAGGACACAAGAGGCTAAGCAGGGAAGCTAAGGGAGGGGAGGAGGAGGAGAGGAGAAAAATGCGACCGCCTTCGTCAAGAGCAAGAGCAGATGTCTTTTGCCCAAAGCACAGAGTCAGATTTACTGCTATGTTAAGAGAGACCCCCCAAAATTCAGGCTTTTATCTTCTTTAGCGTTTTAACATAAGTATCTGGAAACATGTCATATTTCAATGTGGAAAAAAATGTACTGATCAGAAAGTTAGAGGTTCAATACCAGGTTGACTCATCAGAGGAGGAGTGGACGCTGGCGCATTTGGCTGCCGCTGCTCCCCTCTGTATACAATCTATACTTACTGCTTAGTATAGTTACAAAAGTTTGTTTGTTTTGTTCTCTGAACCTACTGTCTCCCAGGTAAAGTGCTTCCCTGCCTGACCTGTTTGGCCGGTGTGCTTTGGACACATTTACTGTCAGCTGTTAGCATCAGCTGTTAGCATCAGCTGTTAGCACCAACTGTCAGCATCAGCTGCTAGCCGCTGCGCTGTCTTGAGGATAGCCGATATTACATCATGACTACTGCTAAGTTGCTGCTCTTCCGGGCTCTTCTCGCTGGGTTTGTTCTGCAGTCCATACTCCGGCCCGTCTCCTCCACGCTGAGGTACTCGACATCAGAGCTACTCTTCCTGCGCTTCCAGCACCTCTCGACCTTTCCGCCGGCTTCACTGCTACACCCTGCCATTGCCTGGCGCCCGCGTCGAAAGTATGTCCACCGCGGATCCAGACGGAATTACAGGATTGACAGCAGGAATTCGATACCATCCCTGTGGTCATCTCACCGCCGCTCCGCTAGGAAGCCTGGTGGACGGACTGCTGACCCTAGTGTGCTTGCTAGCCCTGCCCGGTCGGTTTGCAAAGCTTGCGACGACTATCCCGTTTCCGTCGGATTGCTTAATGTCCGATCCCTCTCCAACAAGGGACCTCTTGTTTATGATCTTCTTAATGATCATAACCTGGACTTTCTATGTCTGACGGAGACCTGGCAGCGTCCAAATGATTTCGCCGATCTCAACCTGACTACTCCGCCTGGATTTGTTTACACCTGCCAGCCCCGTGTGTCGGGACGTGGGGGTGGCCTTGCGATCCTGTACAACAGCAAGTATAAGGTATCCTCTCTTTCTGCTCCTGCCTACTCCTCGTTTGAATCCACGCTGATTCAAATTAATGGACCAACCCCCACAGTATTAGTTGCTGTTTACCGTCCACCTAAAATCAACTCTGACTTTTTAACTGATTTTTCTAACTTTCTCGCTGAAACCCTACTCTTATCTCCAAATATACTACTGCTGGGCGATTTTAACATCCACATGGACAACACATCAAATTCAGCCACAAGAGATTTTATACCTTGTCTGGACAATTTTGGCTTACACCAATATATGGACGTTCCCACACACTCCAAAGGACACATTTTGGATCTTGTTTGCTGTATTGGTGTCACCCCTAAGAATTGTGCTGTATTGGACATGCCTTTTTCAGACCATAAATTAGTTTTATTCAATGCTGGTCTCCCACTTTACAAAAATAAACAAAACCGCTCAATTACTTTTAGAAATATTAGGGGCATTGATCTATCAGCTCTATCCCATGGCATTAATAACTTACCTACCATTGATGCCTCAGCTTCCATAGACGACCTGGTATCTCACTATAACAATGAACTTATCAACTTGGCTCCCCAAAAAACTCGAACTGTTTCTTTCTCTCGCTCTGCGCCATGGTATTCATCTGAACTTCGCCAACTTAAAGCTACTGGACGCCGCCTAGAATGTCTCTCCAGGAAAACAGGACTTACTATTCACAAGGACATGTATCTCAGCCATATTCAACACTATAAAGAAGCTATTCATCATGCTAAATCTGCTTACTACACCTCTGTTATTGAATCTGCTGAAGGAAACACTCGCACTTTGTTTTCTACATTGCATAATATTGTTAAACTCCCAGACACCTTTGCCATACATACACACTCTGCCGCAGTTTGCAACAAATTTATGGACTTTTTTTACACCAAGATTGAGAATCTTCATCAACAATTGCCCTCGTCCTGTGAAATGGTCAATTGTTCTATCTGCATTTTTTGCCCTTCTCAGCTGTCATCCTCTCTATCCAATTTTGAACTTCCCACAATAACTCAGCTATCTTCCATAATTGCTAACTTAAAGTCATCATCATGTAAACTTGATCCACTGCCGACAAATCTTGTTAAACTCTCATTCCCGTCTCTTGCCCCACTGATTGCTAATATCGTACACTCCTCTCTTATATCTCGTTCTGTTCCTTCTTCTCTTAAAACTGCAATAATAACTCCAATACTGAAAAAGAATGGTTCAGATCCCTCCAATCTAAATAATTTCAGGCCAATTTCAAATCTCCCTTTCCTAGCAAAAATTCTTGAAAAGATAGTGGCTGCACAGGTTCATCATCATCTCATTGGAAATAACTTGTACGAACAGTTTCAGTCCGGCTTCCGTTCATGTCACAGTACAGAAACAGCCCTAGTAAAAATCACCAATGATCTTCTGCTTGCAGCTGATTCTGGACTTATATCCATCCTCATTCTCCTTGACCTTACAGCAGCTTTCGATACTGTTTCCCACCGCATTCTCCTTCACAGATTAGCATCTATTGGCATCAATGGTACAGTACTCGCCTGGTTTACTTCTTATCTCTCTGGCCGCTCACAGTTTGTTCAATTACTCCCTCACAGATCAGTATCTACTCCAGTTAATTCCGGTGTACCCCAAGGCTCTGTCCTGGGTCCTTTACTTTTTATCATCTATCTCCTACCCCTAGGTAATATTTTTAGGAAGCATAACATCCAGTTTCACTGCTACGCAGATGACACCCAGCTCTACCTATCCTCCAAACCCACAGCTACTCTCCCACCCACATCCATTTCTGACTGTTTAAGTGAAATCAAGGTCTGGTTTACGCACAACTTTCTTAAACTTAATGGCAATAAAACAGAATTCATTTTAATAGGCACCAGATCAAAACTGACTACAGTTCCAACCAGTCTTTCGTTATCCATTGATAACTCTGTTGTCACATCCTCCCTTCAGGTTAAGAGTCTTGGTGTCATTCTCGATAGCACTCTGTCCTTCACAGCACATATAAATAATATCACTCGGTCTTCCTATTTTCATCTCCGTAATATTAACCGTCTTCGTCCCTCACTCACACCACACAGTACTGCCATACTTGTCAATGCTCTTGTCACATCTCGTCTGGATTACTGTAACTCTCTTCTTTATGGTCTACCTCATAAATCCCTCCATAAACTGCAGTTGGTTCAAAATACAGCTGCTCGTATTATTTCCAGAACTAGATCCACTGAACATATAACACCTGTTCTTAAACAGCTCCATTGGCTCCCAATTCACCTCCGTGTCAATTTCAAGATCCTGCTTCTTACTTTCAAAGCGCTTCATAACCTCGCTCCTCCATAACTATCCGATCTTCTCCGTACATACTCACCCCTTCGTACACTCCGCTCTTCTTCAGCTTCCCTTCTGTCAGTTCCACCTGCTCGCCTGACTACCATGGGACTCAGAGCCTTTAGTTGTTCTGCCCTGAGACTTTGGAATGCACTTCCACTTGCTCTACGGACCACACACTGTCTCACCTCTTTTAAATCACTACTCAAAACCCATCTGTTTAGAATTGCATACACCTGATCTGTCTTAGGCCATTTTTACCTTGCTCAGTTTTTATATTTGCTTTTATACTTTTATGACTGTTTATGTCTAAATTTTATCTACCATGTTTGCTATATATACATTTTTTTTTTATGTTTTTTATGGTATTGTTTACGTGCTACTGTAAGGTGACCTTGAGGGTCTGAAAGGCGCCTATAAATAAAATTTATTATTATTATTATTATTATACCCGGTTCCCCCTGTCTGCCAAGTATCCTTGGGCAAAATACTAACCCCCAATTTCTTATATGGCCGTAGAAGAAAGCTTGTTCACTGATCACTGTCGGCCTCTCTCGGTTTTTATCATCACTGTTCATTTTAAAGCTCAGTTTTTAAAACCTACGATGTACCTTCAGCCCAGCCCATGCAGCAGTATATTAATGTGGATGGATTATTTCAGTTGTTCTCCTGACTGAAGTTTGGTCCGTTTACAGCATCCTGCCATGTGATTGCATTTGTCCCTAACCATCAGGAACCCACACGCCAACTTAGCGTTCATCCTTCAACTTCACTGTGTTTATATTATGCTAACATAGCTGTGTCGCTAGACACCATGTAGCACATCATTATATACCAGCTAGCCCAACTTCAGTAACCCTACAAACGTTACTGCTGTTTAGTTTCCTGTCTTCATTTATGTTGGAAGTGATAGCAGAGCTGTATGTTTGAATTTTTGCGGTGGCGGTTAAGCTGCCAGAATTTTGGCTTCACGACCCTCCTTCGTAGTTCGTGCACGTTGACGTCGGGGAGTTGTCGAGCCTCGTCAACTCCCCGTTGCTGGCCTCGGAGGATTACCGCTCACTTGCAGAAGAAGTGGATCGCATTCTCCTGGCTACCAGGAGCTTCGTCTTCGTGAGGACTCACTCGGGGAGACGTTTTCTGGTCGACTCCAGCTCCCAGAAGAGAAGAACTCTTGTGTCGTCTAGTGCATAACTTCGCAATGGTATATTGCTTAATCTAAAAAAAATAATAAAAAAAACTTCCTGCGTACCACTAAAGGGAGCCCAAGTACCACCATTTGAGAATGACTGTGCTCGGCAAAATGTAAAGAATTGAAGGCTAACTATAGAATTTTGCTCAGTACTGTATTTCCAAATAAATGACATTGTCTGAAAATTACACATAATAATCATATAAAGAAAATGTAACTTTTGATTAACTACCACACCAAGAAACAAGGAATGGAAAAAGCCTTATGTGCTCAACCATTTGGTTGAGTAGGTTTGTTTTCTAGTGCTTTTTTTGTGTGGATTTTGGGGAAAGACACCTAGAGAGTGTTGCATTTTGTTTTATTGAAGTTTAACTAAACCATGAATGTGCTGCATTTAACTAGATCACTTAGTAAAGTATGCAGATAATACAAGACACTAAGGTTTTTCCTGGTGCCCTGCCTGCAGGGCTGGTTTTGTTAACATGTGATAGTATTTCACACATTCATCAATGACCTGCATGCAAACAGACTGGCACACACATCCAGTCAGAATTATAATAAAGACAGCAAAGCACATAGGCAAAAGTCATATTTTCTTCCAGAAACCACACCCTCCGTTTGAGTTGAGGTATCAAATGCTATCCGTCAAAGGGAGATCTGTGTTTCCATCAGTAGAAACTCTGGTGCATTTTTCAACATTCAAATACCTTGCAGCTCCAAGGTGGATGTTGTATTCATGTCTGCCTACCGGCTTTACCACAACAAAAGACCAATTCATAAATATTAGAGTGGAGCATTCACAGCCTCCTTTTCACTCTTAACTTTCTTTTGGTTTACTAGAGAACTACAAAGCTAGACCATTTTTTTTTCACAGAGGCTTTCTGGAGTTTCGCAAACTCTCTGCCCAGCTGCTATCCCTGACATTTCAGTGAGATTCAGTCTGCATAAATTTAGCATTTGTTTACAAGCAGCTGATCTGTGTGTCTATAAAAAAAAGGCTGCATAGATTTCGAAGGTATGCAGAAGAGGAGTTACAAAAGGCTATACATTTAGACAACGAAGCTTGCAGAGGGAGGAAAATTATATCAATTTACAATACAAGAAAGTTGAATCAAATCACAATAAGAGACAAAAGCAAATACATCAGTTTATCACTATGCTAAAAATGTAATTTTAATAAAACTCAGTTAGATTTGGTCCAAGGGGCTGACAAATAAATTGGAGATAAATTATCTAAATTTCAGGAGCAGGACCATGCCTCCAAACATGCCCCTTCCAGGTCTTATCTATATATGACCCCCCGGTTCTACAAGCTGTTCGTCCTCGTTCTCGTGCCCCACATGCCCCTTTTTTCAAGGCCTTCTCCAAGGCCCCATAGTTTTTCTAAACTATGATTTGTTCAGGTTTTTGAGTTGTGCTGGTTTGATTTTGTATTAAGGGTTATTCTTGGTTTTGTTCTCTTTACATTATTTGGTGTTCCGGCCTTTAGTTTAAGTCACTGTCTTCTCTGTTTTATGTGTTATATTCTTTCTGTCAACCTCTCAGTGTCAAGTTTTGCATTTTTGTAATTTGTTTCTTATTTCCTGTTTTATTTTGATAGTCCCAGTCCTATGTCAGTGTATCCAGTTTTACCTGCCTCTGTCTCATTAGCCCTAATCTCTCCCAGCTGTGTCTCCCTCCTGTTGCCAATTCCCTGATTACTCCCCTACGTATATAAGCCCTGTGTTTTCCTGTGCTCTCTGTTGTGTCGTACTTTCTCCATGCTGTGTGTTTGGTGTGTTCCAGTGTTTCTACTTTGTTTTGTTTCTGTGAGCGTTATTTTTATGAGGAGTTTTTCCAGCATTAAAGCTGCGTTTTGAGTTCAAGTCCTGTCTTTGTGAGTCCTGCGTTTTGGGTCCTTTTTCCTGCCTGCCTGCCACATAGCCAACCATGACAATATGGACATCAGCGCACTGGAGGCTAGATTGACCTGAGACAGCTGGGGTGTGCCCTGGTCATGTCACTCATGAAGAGTAGAGCTCATACTGCTACAATCCAAACATCAATGGAAAAAAATTCAAATACGGATCAGTATCTAAGGTTTGACTCTCATTATCCACTAGAGCACAAACTGGGTGTCATCAGGACGCTACAACACAGAGCGAACACCATCCCCACAGACACAGCGGCCAGGGAGGCAGAAGAACATCACATCAAGAAGGCCCTGAGTAAATGTGGTTATCCCAGCTGGACATTTGTCAAAGCTGGGAAGGCGCCTAAAGAAAGCTCCAGCCGATCCAGGAGAGAAGGACAACTACTGCCTAAGAGAAACCCATAGTGGCTTCTTTCCAAGCCACTACTCCATCGTTTGTGTTTGTTCTTAATTCATGACACATCACAATGTGGCTGGTTTTAGTGATTTCCTTTGCAAGTGCTGCCATATATTGCAGATTCCGCTTGTCCAGTTTACATTAAGGTGAAATGTTTGTGAGTAGTCAAGAGCAGAGAGAGATGCTGCTTGGGCAGGAGCTTGTTTCATGAGAATGAAGGCTGCTCCTCCCTCTTGGGTCTTGCCATCCTTCCTCATACACCTCATCAGGAGTCAGAAAATATGCCGGTGTGACAGTGCAGGACATCCTCTGGGGCCTTATAAGGGTTTAAAGTCTTTAGCCATGGCTTGCATATAGGCGAACTGGACATGTGAGATCTCTGGTCCTCTTGGGAGAAGTCTCAACCAGTAGACTCTGGTAGTGATGGTAAATTTGGTTCTTTTTACTGAATCAAGTTTTAATGAGTCACTCACCAAAGTGAATCGAGTTTTTTGAGTCATTTGATTCACTGAGTCAGTTGACCAGAGAGTGCAAAAAATGTACATTTTCACTCAAACTTAATTTGTTTCTCTTTTCATGTATATCCTACTGCTAAGATGAGTGATTCTAAAAGAAAACAACTATTTTATAGAGCAAAAAAAATTCTAAAGGGAACATTTATTTTGTTTTTATTTTATTAGTATTTTCCTTAAATGTGTCAAATATATATTTTCTCATCTAAATGTCCACTGAGCCAACCAAGGAGAAGAAGAAGCTGTGAGCCAGGAGGGAGGGGGTGAGTGAGTGAGTGAGTGATTCGTTCGCTCCATGATTCAGCACAGGAAAGGAGGGGGTGAGTAGCTCAAATGTGCTGTTAGCATGTTAGCAGAGCAATGGTACTGTGAACCGAGGAGCTATTGTCTTGATGTGAGCTTCTACTCAGGGTTTTTTCTTCCAGTTCAGAGCAGGAATGTTTTTAAGATACTGGATGTTGTGTTTTTCTCCACAATTTTAATTATAAGCTAGATATATTTCTGCTAACAGCAACAGGGATGAGTCAGTGAGTCAGTTGGGCTTGTGAATCATGATTCATGAGTCAGTAAAGTGATTCTCGAGTATTGAACGATTCGTTCATGATTCGCGCATCACTAGATTCTGGTCTTGGGGATGCGGGTCAGAGGCCATAAAGAGTACCGTAGCTCCCAGATGTGGACATACTTGTGGTTGTTGTGTCGTGGTGATTGTTAGACCTTCTGGAGTGCAGTATATTGTTATGCCAAATTTTCTCAGAAGATTAACAGGACTGCTGAGGCAAAGAGGAACTGATGGTACATTATTTGGTTGTCATATTGCACTGCTAATGGCACAGTAAAACACTGACTGTGGGGTTTTCCTGAAACGGCAATGACATCAAGGTGATGCAAGAGTATGTTGGTCCAGTGTCAACCAAAAAGTGATGAGTTTTGCCTTGTGTTACACCTTCTCGTTGTGCAGGAGGGGATAACACAACAACTCCAATAAGCTGGTACAAGTGTTGTAGCAATAAGAGTTTTAATAGGTAATTTCTCAAAAAACAAAACAAAATGTCTCAAAGCCATACAGCAATGTATGGGAGAAAGGGACTGTTATGTTGTGCCAAAGAAAAACACCAAAAAGACAAAACCAGAACTTGGCTGAGCTTTACTCTAAGAGAAAAACAAAGGAAAAATCCTCATCCTCAACACACAAAATAAGCTCAAACATTACATGGGTGGCACCAACCTACTTTTTTTTGTTTTTAACAGAACACTATGTGAGGAAATGTACAGGTTACCCCAGCCTCACCTAGTCCTCTTACTTCCCCCACACACTTTACACAAACAAATGAAATGCTCCAGGGCAGCTCAATACATGTGCCAAACAATCCTTAGCGAGGAGGAGGAGGGAGCTACCTCTAGTCATAGGTGAGTTTCCTTTTAGAAGGGTGTCCTCACTCCTGGTTGGTCCATTCAAAGCCTAATCCCTCCAGTTTGCTGGAGATTCCCAAATTGGCACGAGCCTGCATTCTGTGTGCCTAGGGAAATGGCAAGCCAAAGGAGAGGGAAAAAAAACAGACATCCCGCAGACACGTAACACCCCCACCCTTACAAGTCCAAACAAAATGTTTGGAGCTTTCAAAGACAAAAACCAGAATACCGGGCATAGGAGGGTACATCAGCTAACACATTTTCTCTCCCTTTTTTATGGCAGATTTGAAGGTTTACACTCCTGGATCTAAGGAGCTTGGAAAGAAAAGCGTCTGGATTTCTTTAAGTTGCTTGAAGATGTTTCACCTCTCATCCGAGAAGCTTCTTCAGTTCTAGGGTCTAATGGTGGAGAGTCCCAAATTTAAACCCTGTGGGAGTGTCCCGCCCAAGAGGGACAATGGACCCCCTAATGATCGTCTACCTAATCACATGAGCCAAGGCGTGAAAATGGGTGTGGGTCACAATCAGCCAGGGTTTTGGGTGAGCTCACTGTGAAACCTGGCCCCACCCTATCATGTGATTTCCTGAGGTCAGATGGCCCAGGATGTGAGTGGGCATTAAGGCGTCTGGGAAGGATCTCAAAATTGGATTATAGATGGCAGACAGTTGGTGTCGTAAGCCCCGCCCTCTATTCAAAGATGGTCGCTCACAGTGGACATAAATGGCCTCTTTCACTCCTCTTTCAAACCATCTGTCCTCTCTGTCCAAAATGTGAACATTGGCATCCTCGAAAGAGTGACCTTTGACCTGTAGATGCAAATGGACCGCTGAGTCTTGTCCCGTGGAGGTGGCTCTTCTATGTTGTGCCATGCGCTTGTGAAGTGGCTGTTTGGTCTCTCCGATGTAGAGGTCTGGGCATTCCTCGCTGCACTGTACAGCATACACCACGTTGTTCAGTCTGTGTTTTGGAGTTTTGTCTCTGGGATGAACCGATGAACCAGTTTTTGTCTGAGTGTGTTGCTGGGTCTGAAGTAAACTGGGATGTCGTGCTTGGAGAAGACTCCTGAGTTTCTCTGATACACCGGCTACATAGGGGATGACAGTGTTGTTGCATTTGTCTTTCTTATCCTCCCTCGCTGGTGTCTGATCTTCTTTTCTGTGCATCTTTGCTGACTTTATAAACGCCCAGTTAGGATAGCAACATGTTTTAAGTGCTTCCTTTACGTGTGTGTGTTCCTTCTTTTTCCCTTCAGGCTTAGAGGGAACATGTTCTGCCCGGTGGTGTAGGGTCCTGATAGAGATTGACAGACCACGTGACTTTCGCGCTTTGCATTGTGGGTACGAATGGCAACAAAATCAAAACACTGCATCAAGCGCTAGCATTTCCAGCACCGGTAATCATTAATTCTGCGGTTTTAATCCCTACTTGCATTTTATTTGTCCAAAAAACAGTTATGTACAAAACGACGGTGAACACGGCAGGTCTGTACAAAGACAGAGTTAAGGAAAAGGCAAAAAAAAAGTACGAGTGTAGGTTACATCCCAGATGTAGTGAGGGGCAGGTGAGAGGTAAGTGACGGAAGTGACGGACAAGGTAAGCGACTCATGTTGTAACTGATGTCAGATGCCGGAGATTTTGGCGGAAAATTAAAGCAAATGGTAGTTTAGATTTGAATAAATTCCTTTAAGCTTCAGTATTACCAAATACACTTATCAATTGTCTTATAACTAACAATATTTGTCTAAATAATCTCCAACACCCTGGAGAACAACGGGGAGAGTTTAGAGGCTCTCCAAGATTACATCGATCAGTGCTTTCAGGGTCTCGTGATGAAGAAGGCCCAGAGTGCAGCTTCCCCGGCCAAATCTGAGACGCCATCGTCGAAAAGACTTCGCCCGGCAGATTCCCCCGGCACAACATCGCCAGCCGGCAAAGATATTGCCGACATACTGGAGTCAATCGACAAGCGATTGTCCAGCTTCGACGCAAGGCTGTCCTTGGTGGAACTTCTTCACCGGGAATTTAAATCCTTGCGAGAATCCCAAGTTCAGCCAGCAGCAGGTGGAAACGCTCGCTGCTGAAAATGCCACGCTAAGGGAGTCGGTGAAATGTCTCACAGAAAATGTTACCCAGCTCAATAGAGAAAATAAAAAAATAAAAGAAACAGTTATTGATCTACAAGCTCGTAGCATGCGTGATAATCTGGTATTTTCTGGTATTCCAGAAGCCGCTGGAGAGGACGTGGAGACCACGGTATAAAGCTTCATCAAAACCCACCTGAAGCTGCCAGAGGACACGGTGAAGAACATCGTCTTCGATAGGGTGCATCGCCTCGGCCCTATTCGGGCTGCGGCCGGGAGACCACGTCCTATCGTGGCCAAATCCGGCCACTTCAAACAAAAGGAAGATGTGAAAAGCCGCTGCAGGGAATTAAAAGGAACGGACTTCAGCGTGAACGACCAGTTCCCCAAAGAGATCCTGGAACGACGCAGGGTCCTCTTCCCAATCCGACGCGGCTTCATCCAGAAGGGCTCCCGCGCTGTCATCGCTGTGGACCGGCTGTATGTGGACGGACAGCTCCACCGCGACCCCGACATCACTCCGTGGCTGTATTAACTTCACACCAGATAAGAATCCGCTACACCCTTTCCCCATCCACTCACACTAACTTGCATTAACATCTGTTTAACTTACCAGTATCAAATCGCATCTTAGGTGTGATATCATAGCAGAATTAACACCATCACTCTCCGTCAATGGTTTGATTGGAATGTTTCCAGGTTTTGTTTTGTTTTTCTTCTCGTTTTTTCCTCTCTCTTTTCCCCCTCTTGTTTTTATGCTGCTCACCCTTGTCCTTGGTTTCTTTCTTTCTTTTTTCTTTCTTTCACTGCTTCGATCACCTGCTTCCACACTCATCCACAAACAACATCCTTTATTTCGATACATACGCACAGCACGATCACGCACAGTCATGCGCTCAACGGCAGCACATTTACATCAGTCAGACAGCGCACACAGATGTATAGGATACACACACTTAAGCCAAGCATACTCATATTAGTAAATATGCACACACATAGTCAGACTCAGGGAGCATCTCGCCACACATTTTTTCTCTCTCTCCTTCTCTTTATTTATGAACAAGTGATGCACTCTCTCCACCTGTCTAAGCGACACACACAGCATACACCCCTAGTTATACACAGACATCTATGGGTGCACTAAGATTCGTTACATGGAATGTAAATGGAGCTGGCTTCAGAGAAAAGAGGTTAAAAATATTTAACCAACTCAAAAAACTACAGGCAGATGTTGTCCTTTTACAAGAGACCCACAGACCTCTTAGAGGTTCGAATGAACTTAAAACACCTGAGTTTCCTAATGTGTTCTCAGCTTGTTATAATTCTAGACAAAGGGGAGTAGCAATTTTAATCCATAAAAAAATTAATTTCACAGTACTCGATACAGTTATAGATCCAGAAGGCAGATTCTTAATCATTAAACTATCTATACTTGATAAAAAGCTATGTATTGTAAGTGTATATGGTCCAAATGTTGATGATCCCTCATTCTTTCACAGTTTTTTCAGTGCACTCTCTGAACACTTAGGTGGCACACTTGTTCTTGGAGGCGACCTCAACCTTGGACTAAATGAAGAAATGGATAGGCTCAGTACAGCAGGAACTCAGCGTAATTGGCAGTCCACAAATATAATCAAACAGTATATGAGCGACTTTGGTCTTTGCGATGCATGGCGCTCCCTTCACCCCAACAGTAAGGAATATACTTTTTTCTCACATGTTCATCACTCCTACTCTCGTCTGGATTATTTCCTAGTCAGCAGCTCACTGCTGAGTGACATTTCAGACACTGAGATTCACCCTATAGCTGTCAGCGATCATGCTCCTGTATCTTTAACACTAATGCAGAAGAATAATACTATGCCAAGTAAAAACTGGAGATTTAATACATCACTGCTTAAAGATGAAGACTTTATTAAATATTTTAAAAAAGAGTGGACTTCATATTTAGACTTTAATGACACTCCCGGAACATCAGCTTCTGTTTTATGGGAAGCAGGGAAAGCTGTGATGAGAGGTAAAATAATTTCTTTCTCATCACATAAAAAGAAAAAAGAAAACAAAAATATTCAGGAATTAGAAAAAACCATCAAATCACTAGAAGAAGCCTACGCGTCCCACCAAGATCAGGAAACACTGAACAAAATACGCAAAACAAAACTAGAATTAAATGAGATAATTGATAAAAAAACAAAATTCTTAGTACAAAGACTACGCTTACAAAATTATGAACATAGTAATAAATCCGGTCAATTTCTAGCAAACCAGTTAAAAATAAATAAAGAAAAACCAACTATATGTGCTGTTCAAGATTCATCTGGGAACACAATATATGACCCGAAACAAATAAACAACATTTTTAGGGATTTCTATAAAATGTTGTATTCACCACAAATAAACCCATCTAAAAAGGAAATTGATCAGTTTTTAGACAACATAACTCTCCCAAAATTATTAGACTCTCAAGCAATGGCACTGGATTCGCCACTGACATCAGGTGAACTCCAGGAAGCACTGATAAGTGTGCCCAATAATAAGGCTCCAGGTCCAGACGGCTTTCCTGCAGAATTCTACAAAGAATTCTGGACGATTCTAGCACCAGTTTTTTACAGAACGTTGTTGGAAATCAAGGAAAATGGCAGACTTCCATCAAATATGAATTCTGCAAACATTAATCTCCCGCTAAAACCAGACAAAGACCCTGTATATCCCTCAAGCTATCGTCCAATATCCCTTATTAATGTAGACCTCAAAATAATCTGCAAAGCTCTCTCGAAGAGATTAGAGAAAATAACCCCCCTCTTAATTCATCCTGACCAAACTGGTTTCATAAAAGGTAGGCACTCATCAACAAATACACGTAGATTACTTAATTTGATAGACTACTCATACAGTAAAAACATCGAAACTACAATATTTTCTTTAGATGCAGAAAAAGCGTTTGACAGAGTTAACTGGAAATTTCTATTTGCAACTTTACACAAATTTGGTTTTGAATCTTCTTTCATCAACTGGTTAAAAATATTATATAATTCCCCAACAGCTTGTGTGAGAACAAATGACCAGACATCCTCCAGCTTCTGTCTCCTGAGGGGCACCAGGCAGGGATGCCCACTCTCCCCTTCACTGTTTGCAATTTTTATCGAACCACTAGCAGCAGCAATTAGACAGAATTCAGTAATTAAGGGCATAAAATGCAAGAACGTGGAACATAAAATCAGCCTTTATGCGGATGATGTGTTACTCTTTCTCCAAAATTCACAAACCAATATCTCTGGGGTGATTGAACTGATAAACTCTTTTGCAAGAATATCAGATTACTCAATTAACTGGTCAAAATCTACAGTCCTTCCGATTAATTGCTCCTTCCATAATTCCTCTTCTACTCCACTGCAATCGGGAAATATAAAATATTTAGGTATTAATGTTTCTCCCAAGCTTGCAGATCTAACTAAATTAAACCATATCCCACTTTTAAAGAAAGTAGAAGGCGATCTGGCTAGGTGGAAATGTCTACCCATATCACTCATGGGAAGGGTTGCCGCTATAAAAATGATGGTATTACCAAAAATAAATTATTTATTCTCAATGATCCCAACTAAACCGCCGCAAGATTGGTTCAGATCTCTAGATTCATATATGTCCAAATTCCTTTGGAAAAATAAGCCCCCACGTATAAGCTTAAAAACATTACAAAAGACCAAGGATAAAGGAGGATTAGAGCTACCTAACTTTCAGCACTACTTCTTAGCCAACAGGCTTCAGTTTATCTCAGGATGGCTAAAACATACCCTCTTAGATGAACCTTGGCTAGATGTAGAACAAGCACTTTGCAATAATCTAGAGATTTCAGATCTACCATTTATCAGCTCAAACATCCAACGACATGAATGCTTCAAAAGCATCAACATCAGCTCTTCTCTGACAGCATGGTGGGAGTTTCTGAAGTTGACAGAGTCTTCATTAATCCCATGCAAACGTACACCTATCTGGAACAACCCTGACATATTACAAAACAATAATATGATAAACTTTTCAGATTGGAGTGGTAAAGGAATCAAATATTTAGAACATATACTAGAAGGAACAGAATTTATTTCATTTGACAGACTAGTTACACAATATGGGATCAACAAGAAAAGATTTTTAGAGTATCAACAAATTAAATCCATAGTAAAAAAGAGATTTAAACCAGGTCAAGTTGAACTACAAACACCACCAAGTGTGGTTCAATTTCTTACTCTTAAAACCCCCAAATTACTGTCCAAAATATACAGAATGCTTTCTAAAACAGATGAATCAATATCACTTCCTATTGCAAAATGGGAAGCGGATTTATCAGTTAACTTAGACCAAAACTTCTGGTCTCAGATTTGCTTAAAAACCTTTCATCTAATTAGAAATCCCAGTCTTCAATTAATTCAATACAAAATACTACATAGAGTGCACTATACAGGTCATCGGATGTTCAAGATGGGCTTTACGTCTACCAACAACTGCTCACACTGCCAAACCAATTCACCGGACAATTATATCCACGCACTTTGGTTCTGTCCACCAGTTCAGAAGTTTTGGCGCGAGATATGTGAAGACTTATCAAAGTGTCTGAAATGTAACATTCCAACTTCCCCTTTAGTGTGTTTGTTGGGCAGCTTAGATAATGTCACTACGGAAAAGAATATAGCCCATATGGTTTTCACTGCCCTATGCATAGCCAAGAAAACAGTCCTCATGAACTGGAAAAATAAAAATAATCTTAATTCTAACCAATATAGAAATTATCTATTAGATTACATTAGTCTTGATACCCTGGCGGGTTGCAGAGTATGGGGGTGCCTACTGGGGTCAGCGGGGGAGCTGGCCCCAGGGAGGGGTTACTTGCCCCTCCCTTCCTTCCCTCCCCATCTCCAGCTGCCTCCCTCTTCCCGCTCCACCACAATCACCCACACATGCAGGGCCTTGGGGTAGGGGTGTGTCACCAGGGTGCAGGGGAGGCATCCCCCCCCTTCTGTCCCCTTCTGGCTGCCTCTGCCTCAATTTTATCCCACACCTTAGACATTCACATTACTCACACTCTCATTACACATACATATAGGATCTTGGGGGTGGGCACGCCACACAGAATCCAAATTACCATCAGGGTGTACACCTCACCCCTGGCGTCGTTGCCCACCTCTCAATTTTAAATACACGTAGACATTGAGGGCTAGCAGGAGGGGCTATGCGCTTACCTGCTGCTCTGGCAGGTAGCTCCATGCCCTCCTGGGTTTTAAATGCACCTTAGAACACACATGCATCAACACTACATATGAGCGGGTGGAGGGAGGTTTGGAGTCTTCACACACCCCCGTTCTCTGCGGCCTGCTGGAGCGGGGGGCTGGGAGGAGGAGTTGGCTGTCCGACTGGGGTCTGGAATGTGGGGCCTCCCTGCTGCTACGGAGTCGGGGCGGTCTGCTTCTCCCCACCGCAGGGAAAAGGGTAACACCACCTGGGTCTGGGTGCAGTTTCCCCCTCCAGGGGCAAGGGTACCCAGACCCCGTTCTTAGAGTACGCTTGGGGAGAGTGATTGTGTGTACAGCGTCTCTTTATGTCTGTCTCCACGTTGGTTGAGTGTGGAATAATTGCTTATGAGAGCATGAGGGTGGGAATGGATGTTTGTATCTGTGTGTGCCTGTATGTCTGTGTCTATATGTCAGGTTGGGTATCAGACGCCACCTCTCTGGGGACATCTCAGGCCCTCCAAGGTTTGGAGGCCTATCTCCCCCCACCACTTCCCCTGCCGGTGGCGGACGCCCTCAGACATCGGTGCGTTGGTGGTTCTGGGTGTCCGGGGGTGGGCGCCCAGGTACACACCGGCTCACTCCTTGGCGGCTGCTTATCGGGGCCTGGAGCCTGGGGCTTGCTCGGGCCACTTCGGAGGCGGGGTGCCCTCGGCCTCTCGGCCCGGAGCTCGGTCACTCAGGCACAGCTGGCTGCCGGTGGAGCTCACGGGCACGTCACTGCAACCCCCCTGGCTTCTGCTCCGCGGCTGCTGAGTGACCCCTCATCTGGGACTCTCCTCAGCTCTTTCTGGGATAGTGACGCGGCTGCCTCTCTGTTGGTCTTCCTTGGTCTCTTGTGTTCTGGGGGCCTCTGGATGTCTGGAGTTTTGATCTCCTCCATACCTGCGTCATGCCCTGGAGGACGGGGCAGTGGCCCCCCCACACCCTCTAGCCGATCATTACATGAAGGAACCTTTTAAAAAAAAAACAAGCGCGTCCATGTTCACAGGTGTACACACAGGTGATCACACACAAACTACACCCTTTTTGGCTCTTGCCTCAAAGCACACTGTGCGCTGTCGATCTTACGTGCTGCACAATAATGTTTAATATTTAGTATTTACTGTCATATTCCCATAGATCATTGTGATGTTGTTTATTACTCTCGTTTTCTTCTGCTTGCTTTCTTCTTTCTTTCTCAACAGGTGATCCAGGTGATCGATATATGTATTTTTTGTCTGCTTATTCTGTTGGTTTTTGGTTTTTTGCCCTTTTTCCCCGTCCCTCTTCCCCGCTGTTTTTCTTTCCCTCTTTCTTTCTCCCCTTTCCTTCCCCCAGTCAAGTCTGTCCCGTATTCAGCAAGTGAAAATAAAATAAACAATAAAAGGTGAATCAAATGGACCATTACGGCAAGGCTGGGATGGTCCATTTGGTAAAGTAAATCCGTTGGGCATCTTTCTTCGCCTTTAGACAATAATTCTGATGGCAAAAGAGCCAAAAGGGACAGGTATTTAAAAAAAAAAAAAGTACGAGGAAAAAATCAAAGGAGTGAAAGGGTCAGACCCATACGAGCATACAGAGTGGAGTAAGGACGTTAGCGTGCTGCCCAACTTTCATCACGCACATATTTATTATTATATGGTCCTAAGTGTGAGTGCATACACTCACAAAATGTTTGGTAACTTCAGATCCCTGCAACAAGCCCAGGTCCAGTTTACTTTGGTGGGTGCCCAGTCTGGATCGCATTCCTGCATTTTGTAGGCTGGTTTTCCTACAAAACACAACAAACATTAGCCCGCAAAGCCACAGTGAACAAATCAGCATAGCGCAATGAATTCAATTCAAATCAATATAAGACTTATTTGTAACCTACATCAACAATTAAAGGGAGTGCAGAATTTTTAAGCAAATGAGTATTTTGTCCACATCATCCTCTTCATGCATGTTGCCTTACTCCAAGCTGTATAGGCTCGAAAGCCTACTACCAATTAAGCATATTAGGTGATGTGCATCTCTGTAATGAGAAGGGGTGTGGTCTAATGACATCAACACCCTATATCAGGTGTGCATAATTATTAGGCAACTTCCTTTCCTTTGGCAAAATGGGTCAAAAGAAGGACTTGACAGGCTCAGAAAAGTCAAAAATAGTGAGATATCTTGCAGAGGGATGCAGCAGTCTTAAAATTGCAAAGCTTCTGAAGCGTGATCATCGAACAATCAAGCGTTTCATTCAAAATAGTCAACAGGGTCGCAAGAAGCGTGTGGAAAAACCAAGGCGCAAAATAACTGCCCATGAACTGAGAAAAGTCAAGCGTGCAGCTGCCAAGATGCCACTTGCCACCAGTTTGGCCATATTTCAGAGCTGCAACATCACTGGAGTGCCCAAAAGCACAAGGTGTGCAATACTCAGAGACATGGCCAAGGTAAGAAAGGCTGAAAGACGACCACCACTGAACAAGACACACAAGCTGAAACGTCAAGACTGGGCCAAGAAATATCTCAAGACTGATTTTTCTAAGGTTTTATGGACTGATGAAATGAGAGTGAGTCTTGATGGGCCAGATGGATGGGCCCGTGGCTGGATTGGTAAAGGGCAGAGAGCTCCAGTCCCACTCAGACGCCAGCAAGGTGGAGGTGGAGTACTGGTTTGGGCTGGTATCATCAAAGATGAGCTTGTGGGGCCTTTTCGGGTTGAGGATGGAGTCAAGCTCAACTCCCAGTCCTACTGCCAGTTTCTGGAAGACACCTTCTTCAAGCAGTGGTACAGGAAGAAGTCTGCATCCTTCAAGAAAACATGATTTTCATGCAGGACAATGCTCCATCACACGCGTCCAAGTACTCCACAGTGTGGCTGGCAAGAAAGGGTATAAAAGAAGAAAAACTAATGACATGGCCTCCTTGTTCACCTGATCTGAACCCCATTGAGAACCTGTGGTCCATCATCAAATGTGAGATTTACAAGGAGGGAAAACAGTACACCTCTCTGAACAGTGTCTGGGAGGCTGTGGTTGCTGCTGCACGCAATGTTGATGGTGAACAGATCAAAACACTGACAGAATCCATGGATGGCAGGCTTTTGAGTGTCCTTGCAAAGAAAGGTGGCTATATTGGTCGCTGATTTGTTTTTGTTTTGTTTTTGAATGTCAGAAATGTATATTTGTGAATGTGGAGATGTTATATTGGTTTCACTGGTAAAAATAAATCATTGAAATGGGTATATATTTGTTTTTTGTTAAGTTGCCTAATAATTATGCACAGTAATAGTCACCTGCACACACAGATATCCCCCTAAAATAGCTAAAACTAAAAACAAACTAAAAACTACTTCCAAAAACATTCAGCTTTGATATTAATGAGTTTTTTGGGTTCATCGAGAACATGGTTGTTGTTCAATAATAAAATTATTCCTCAAAAATACAACTTGCCTAAAAATTCTGCACTCCCTGTATGTAATGATAAATCACGTAATAACTACAACAGAAGACTTACCTTTGTGGAAATGCTTGGAGCAGACTAACATGTGAGCTGGAGTGTTCTGGGATGTTATATTTGGTCTTTGAATGGCTGCACTCCAGGGCCCGTATCCCTCTTTGTGCAAAAAGTGGCTCCTAGCGGCCAAATTCTAAGAAAATTCTCAGAGTCATGACGTTTTCTTAGAATTTCCCCAAAAAGTGATACGACAATCCCAGTTAATATAAAAGTTATTCCTCAAGATTCCTAGCGCTTAAAAGGGCTCCTAAGTAGAGATGGACCGATCCGATATTACGTATCGGTATCGGTCCGATACTGACCTAAATTACTGGATCGGATATCGGTGAGAAATAAAAAATGTAATCCGACCCATTAAATATGAAAAAAGCACCTCACAAAACTTGCCACACGGCCTAACTCGGCTCATAACCGTAGCACGTCGGAGCAGTGTGCGTCACGTGATAGAGCGGCTGTGTGTATTTGTAGCCTCGCTACCAAACCAGCATTTCATCTCCGAGGAAGTTATCCCAGAGAGAAGTAAAGCAAGTGTGTAAGTTCATCTCTGAATGTTTGTAAAGCGTTCCCACGTTAAGCTTAACAACCGATATATGGAGCGACTGCCTCTCTCTCCCTCTCCTGCTGCTACTTCAATCATGAAACTGATCAATGACCAGCTGATCGGCTTTTCTGTCGCGAGTCCGTCTCTCTTCTTTGTTTTTGGCCCACTTTGCACCAGAAAGAGGAAACCAGCGGCTGAACAACAGCAGCACGTTTAAGCTTGATAAGCTGTTGTTAGAATGTATTTAATATTACTTTCTACACCAGGATCCTTTTCTACGTAGCTGACGGCTGGTAACTGTGCAGGGGCGGATCTAGCAAAGTGTAGCCAGGGGGGCCGATAGGGCATGAACAGGGAAAAGGGGGCACAAAGACATACTTTTCTTTCTTATTCTCATTTAAAATGTCTAGCTTTTAATAAATAATTATCTGAATCTTACACCCAAAGTTTTAATCTGATGTAAAATGTATAGAAGTCCATTACTGTATATAGTAACTGTTAAGTCTAATATACCCTAGTAAGCTATAGTACTTTTTCCTTTGGGAAGGTACCATCTGTGCAGTCTGCAATTCTGTTGAAGAAAGATGTTGAATCTATTTAATTATTCTTGAAAAATAATTTATTTCTGTGCATTTTTTTTTCACCCTGCATCAAATTAAAGTTGATTACGTCGATTAAGCATCATGAGGTGGAGGGTGGGGGGGTTCCCTATTTTTTTTTTGCTGGGAGTTTGCAACCCTATTAGTTAGGTTGCTTAATATTTCTGCTAAGTACTCTTTAAAATACCAGAATAGGGAGGATGGAGCAGGTTTAAGTTTATTAGATTGATCAGTGTTGCTGAACTATGAAATATTTTGGGCGCAGTGTATTTTTTACATACAGGTATAACAGAATAGCTTTAGTGTTGTTGTTTATTTAAACTTGAGTATGAACTTATACAAAATGCAGCAAGATATTAAAAAAACAGTTTTATTGATTAAAAAACACACTATATCAGATTCATATCGGTATCGGCAGATATCCAAATTTATGATATGGGTATCGGTATTGGACATAAAAAAGTGGTATCGTGCCATCTCTACTCCTAAGGCAAGATCTGCTAAGAGCAGGGAAGAGGACTTTTAGTGGCTTAGGAGTTCCCCTAAGCAGCTGCACAAAATGGCCAACAGAAGAGGCAGGAGAGATGTCCTGCAAACACTGGATGACAGGGAATTATTGAGACGCTACAGACTGGATTGTGCAGGAATCATGTTTGTGGTGGATCTCCTTAGAGATGCAATTACTTCACCAACTCGACGCCACAACGCTATTACACCGGAGACGAAAGTAATCACAACCCTGAGGTATTTGGCAACCGGGAAAATGCAACAATGCAGCAGTGATGACTTGGGTCTGTCCCAATCCTCCGTCAGCAGAGTCATCACCCAAACACTGACAGCTTTGTCACAACCTAATATTGTGACACAATTTGTTTCATTCCCGCTGGAGGCCCGCACTTTACACACACATAAAAGGGCATTTATGGACATTGCAGGATTCCCTGGCGTTGTGGGTGTAATTGATGGAACACATGTGAGAATAATTGCGCCATCAGAGGACGAGGCTGTCTTTGTTAACAGGAGGAATTTCCACAGCATCAATGTGCAAATAGTGTTCAATGCGGCCTGTAAGATTTTGGACATTGTGGCGAAATGGCCAGGGTCCACACATGATGCGAGAATGCTCTCCGAGAGTGGCATCAGACAGCTTTTTGAGAGATGCTATAAACTTTTAGCATATTTTCAGGCAAGAATGTAGCTGTGTAAACTTCAAATATCTGCTCGGTTTATCAAGATATCGCATATTTGCAAAAGTGCTTCGACGTTTTCGGAGACGTCTGTTACCCACCAGCTCGATAGCTAGCCGGGAGCTCGAGGGTCACTGGAGCTGGCGAGAACAGCACAACTCCCGGCACATCATTTTCAGATCACCGCGGACTTTCGCTACTCAGGTTAAACGTAAGTCACTTAGACAACCTAAAAATGTTATTGTTTGGCTTTTTTCAGTGTTTTATTTGTTCGTGAGTAAATCGGTTTTGCTGAGATTAAAGTGATTAGATTAGATTAGATAAAACTTTATTAATCCCCCGGGTGGTTTTCACACAGCTGAATAAACGTCAAACAGAAAACCAATTAAACAAAAGTGTGAGATGGTCGAGAATTTACACCAGCGTCCTGTTATATTTTAGATAGCAAGGAGCAGACGGCTGAGTTTATTAAACTCCACCGAGACAGCGGTGACGTTAATCAGAAGGCTAGACCGTCCAATTTCACAGCCGTTTACTTCTGGCCTACCCGACCTTCTGAGGACCCGGCCCACGTAGACCGCGAAGGCCGGGTCCTCAGGAGGATGCAGCCCATGAATTTGGACACGACTTGTAAGTCTGTTGTGGACAGTGTAATCTCTTCTTCCATCACCTGTTGGGGTAGCAGCACTTAAAAAGGCTCAACAACCTGATGAAGAAGGTTAGTTCTGTTCTAGGGACTACTTTACCTACAGCTTAGTTTTCTAACTGAATGAAGAACTGAACTGATCTGTCTGAAGCATGAAAAAGGATCCAAAATGATAGATATTACTTTAAAGGGGTTTCCAAAAGTATTTATTGGAATGTGACAGCCATTATAGTCACATGACAGCACTGTGTGACTGAGCCATCTTGGTGTGATGGGCTCAGCTTACCCACATATGGTGAACCATGAATGAAACATTTTTAAGGTAAAGTAGCAAAGTAAAGCTAAAGCTACAAAAATAAAACAACAGATCATTATATGCTAGACAGATGTACTGTAGAGGGTTATTACATGAGATATGAAAGACTTCCTGTGTGTTTTCTTGTTACAGTGGAACTGTTTGTAGAGAAAGTGCTCCACTGCCCAAGGGGTAGTAAGTGCAATCAGGATTATCCATGCTGGATAATAGCTTTTTCAACGATTTCCTCTCCAGCTATGCATCAGGATTATCCATGTCATTTTTGTTTTATTTAGTGGATATTTGTCTGGCTTGATAAAGAGCGATGAGTGTTACCCACCTGAGAGTACTTTGATGAAACCAAATCATGCCAATGTAGATATGAGGTTGGGCAGTTGTGTTGTGTTTTGTGAGATTAAAAAAAAACACTTCAGCGAATCCTTTGTAAATAAGATACACACACATCTTATATTTCTGTTTTACCTCCCTATGCTTTTATTTCAACTATCTTGGCAACAGGTTTCAGTATTAGTCCTTTTCCTTCTTTCCTTGCCCATAGTTTTTCCCTCTGATGTCCCAGGGTGCTCTTTCATATGGGAGGGGAAAATCTGTCAGCTTCAAAAACACCAAAACACATTCCTGTTCTAGTATTTGTGTATTTGTTTTTGTATTTGCATTAGATTCACCAGCTCTCTGTGACATTAAGGCAAACAAATTTCATAACTATATTTGAATAGTTTGTTTTTTATAAACAAAGCTTCCCTGGAAATATTATAGACCTTAGTTGCGTCTCTGCCTCTTCCTCTACTTACATACTTGAGAAAAATAAGGACTATATTGCAAACAATAAGTACATAATGACTACAAGATGTTTGAAATGCCCTTTTCAGATCTGAGAGCTCAGTGCTTAATACTTTCCTGCATCTAGGTGTCTGCTGATCGTATTGCTTCCCACACCTCACCCCTTCCTGTGCCTCATTTCTTCCTCCCAGAGCTGTCAGATTTACTTCCAATTAACGTATATCTTTTCCAGTCCAATGACTCAACACAAACTCTGCAGCCACCATGGCTCCCAGCTCTACTTTTCTCTAACTTTCTCCTGTTGCTATGGTGTCTGTGTTTTTCCTGCAAGGTGCTGGCTGCTTGAATGTTTTTCAGCCATCAGCAGGCACAACATTGCCTTAGTTTGTAGGTTTATTCAGTGTTTTGATTCCATGACTGTCTAAGTAGTATTTGCATGTTTCAGTAAAGCACTTTACCTAATTTCCTAGGAAAAAATAAAGAAATGATGCATGTCTTAAGACTTTTACAAAATACTATATATATATGCACAGAATGCATGTGACAAACCAGTTTAGGTCCGAGAAAGTTGAGTACATCTGTAAGATAGTCTACAAAACATTGTTTGCTCAAAGATGATCACTTATTAATGTTTTATTTCATGATTCCTCATCCTCCAAAAAAGTATGTTTTTGACAAGACATTTTGATATGCCAGTACTCCTGTTGTGATGGATAATCCTAACAGCAATATTATCCACATATAATATGGCAAAGCCTTGGATAAAGTCTAGTCTGCCTCCTGTTTTGTAGCAGAATATAAGTAGCTATAGAACCCTTTATTTGTGCATGTTGATGAATGGATGAGGCTTTTGCTAAAAAAAAATAAAAAAAAAATAACTGTAATTCATGATATTTATAGTAATCAAACATTTGAACCTGTCTTTGTTTCTGATGTATGCCATTTGGGTTAAATATGTCTCTAAAACTGGAGAAACCTTCACAGATTTAAAGCTATCGAAACTTCAGAGACCTAATTTAGTAAAGAAAATAACAGTAAAAATGGATTTAGTGGATATTTATCTGGCTTGATAAAGAGTGATGAGTGTTACCCACCTGAGAGTAGTTTGATGAAACCAAATCATGCTTGTTCCAGCCAATGTAGATCAGTCCAGATATGAGATTGAGCAGTTGTGATGTTTTGTGAGGTAAAAAGAACATTTCAGCCAATCCTTTGTGAATAAGATATACACACATATCTTATATATTTGTTTTACCTCCCTGTGCTTTTATTTAAACTATCTTGGCAACAGGTTTCAATATTTGTCCCTTTCCTTGTTTCGTTGCCCATATTTTTCCCTCTGGCATCTCAGGGTGCTCTTTCAGATATGGTGTTATTTTTGTGCCTCTATTCTGAGCGCACGTTAAAAAAAATTGCATTTGAGGAGAAAATTATTTTGAGTGAACAAAATTCATTGCTGCGTGGAAGAAATGTATCTCCGTGTTTGCTATTATCCATATACAGGGAGTGCAGAATTATTAGGCAAATGAGTATTTTGTCCACATCATCCTCTTCATGCATGTTGTCTTACTCCAAGCTGTATAGGCTCGAACACCTACTACCAATTAAGCATATTAGGTGATG